>NW_009736861.1:82724-121415 GCF_000703405.1 Apaloderma vittatum | reverse complement strand
AGGTTTGGGTTCCCCCCCCCCCCCCCCCAATACCATGTGAGTGTGTGAATTTCAATAAAAACAATAGTGGCTTTGCTAAATATGAAAGCCTTAACAAAAGTCACAGTGACTATCATTGCAGCACTAGAATTACAGTCATGCTCTTAAATGCTGGGAAGCCGCTGTGACACAGTGGTAGCAAGGGCACCGTGTGCCGGTTGCTGGCAGAGCTGGATGCCGAGAGAGGAGAGGAGCTTAGGAAAGCTCCCAGGCTCTTTGGAGACAGAGGCACTTGCTGGAGTGGACCAGCCCCTTCCAGGTCCAGCGCTAACCTCTGCTCCTGCTTCCCTGCCCTTGTTTTAAAACACCATGTAGAGGTCTCTCTGCAAGCACTGTCTCTGTCTGCTGAGCTTCCCTCCTTTGGCTCTTTTTCTTTTTCTGGATTTTAATCAGTCCCTTTGCCATCTCTCTTTGCTCCTGTTGGTGCATTTTTATTTTCTGTTATCTGGCTCCCTCGTCACCCTGCCACCAGCCGGCTGGTGGCCTGTCTCTCCCCCAAATCTATGCTCTCTCTCCCATGTCTTCATGCCTGGAGTTTGCCGTGCCAGTGTTAGCCCCGTGATTGCCCAAGGCTAATTTATTTGCCATAAAGGCAGATAAAATTGAGCTCAAATGAGATGTGCCTACATGCAAATGAGACTGGTCTTGTACAAGCACTGCTTGCAGGAACAGTTGCTTTTCTCCATCACGCCCAGAACACAAGCTTTGGGGTTTCTGCTTTGCCACAGGCTTGGGATTAAGAAAGATTTGGAGGTTGTGACGTGAGCAGGGTCTTTTGTAGTGTTAGTACACTGGGGTCACCTTTAGAGATGTAGCAAGCATTGCATGCTTTGGTCATGGCACTAAGGATTTCCTTACCTCCAGGGGAGCAAAGGAAAGCACATCTGTACGTGTGAGCAATGTTTTTGCTATGCCTGGGTCTTGGGCCTGTGGGCTGCAGCAGAGGTGTCCTCCCTGTGGCAGAAAGCCCCCCAGGTGCAGGATCTTCTGCGCCTGAGGTTTAACTCAGCTCTTTGCCACACCATGTTAGGGTTTTTTGGCTGAAAGCAGGGCTCAGTCATAACCTAGCATGGAAGCATCCTGATCATCCTATTTTTACAGATTTTTTTTCAAGGGAGGTCTAAATTGCACTTCACATGGTAGCTGCCCTCATCTTTCTACTGCTGCAAGCTGAGCAGTGATTGTGGTAAATTAGATCTGTGCTAGCACCAATGGATTCTGAGTTTTTTTTTCTGGAGTGAGGTGATAATTATGTTTTACTTTAAAAAAATAATAGTTGTTCGATAGAACAAGAGCTGCATTGAAGACATTTCTTTTTCAGTTCTTCACAAACAGAAATGATTCCAAGAATAACAGCCTCGTACGTGTGTATCTATATATATAAAAAGTTCTATTGCTGTTTTCCTTGTGAAGCAGAACATTGCTCTCTGTCTTGGTTGGCGTTTAAAGCTGCAGCGAGACCCCTGAATTGCCGATGACTCTATATCATTTGTGTCACTATTGATAGGGAAGAAGAATAGCTTGTAGAAAAACTATTTTTGTTACAGATGTGTAGACGTGAATTTATAGCTTCAGTCATGTTTCCAAGAGAGCATCTGTGAAAGTGAGATAGTTACAAAGCTGGATGAAAGAGCCGGCAGGAGGAGTAAAATGTGGGGAAGGGACGGCGGAGGAGGGGGTCACACCTGAAAACATCCATCGGCAGAAACGAAGCTGGGGGAGGTGCGCAGCCATTAAACTTCACCTCTCCTGACCAGCTACTGACCTCTTGTCTGCTTTTTTTGTTGTTGTTGTTTTGATTTGGCATTGCCTGGTGTATTTATTCCCACCCTTATTTACAACAGGCGTTCTGTGTAAGGCTCGGAAGTGAGCGAGCGCTTTTTCCAGCTCTCTGCTCTCCGTGCCTGCTGGAACATCTGTATGCACATGCTTTTCCTGTCTAAAGATAGTTTGAGCTAGCATGCCCAAAATACAGCTTCAGGCTTTGGTTTGTTGTTGTCTTAGTAAGCATAAAAATATGTTCTAATATTATGTCACTCTGGTTATGTGTTTCAGCAGCTGCAGTCTATCTGTGTCCAGTTTGCCGGGAACGGCCTTGCTTCCTCGGATTTGCTTTTCTGTAGCCCATGTCCTGGCTTGCTTAGGTTGGCCAAGCCTGTGCATTGCACTCGTTCTGTGAGGATGGTTGTCCTTGCCCAGCAGGATAATTCAGGCAGGGTTTTCTGCAGGATGACATGACCGCCTTTGACTGACCTCACGCATTGCCAGCAATGCCATTTGAACAGCATCCCTTCCCACCCCCACCGCTTCCCCTGCGCATTCCTGTCCCCGCAGGCCTTGCTGTGGCTGCGCAAAAAAAATTCCCTCCCCTCTTTCTCTAGTGCCATCTCCTTGTCAGATATTCCTGCCTTTGCCTCCCAGATTTCCTGTGTTGACCCCTCTCCCCTTCCCTCCCTCCAACACAGATGCTGTACGCTAATCCCCTCCGTGGACATTCGTTTTTCCTGCAGTGTGCATTGAAAAAATGGAATTTATTTATTGTGAGCCTTTACTTATTTTTGTTTATATTTTCTAATGTTTAGTTTAATGCGTTGTAGCCTGTGCTGTGTAGTCACAAGTCTTAGTCTTAACCTCCTGTCACACACTCCTGGGTGGGAAACTTGGACTGGAGCTTTGTGCAGCCTGGGGACCCAGGTAAAGGAAGGTCTGCTAAATGGCAAATTGTGCTCCAGTCGTAGTCCTCAGTCACCTGGTGACTGGAAAGCTGAAACATGCCTAAATGTTCCTGAGGAAGCCGGTGGCAAAGGTAAGGAAGAGCACGGAGTTGTCCAGGATCAGCAAAAATATTAGATGTTCAGGCATTTGTAAATGGGTATCTCAATCCACGTATTTGTGTGGAGATGTTAACTTTTGCTGAAAAGTGAAAAAAAAACGCTAGGTGCTTTTATATGTGAAGCAAAAAAAGGTGACGTGATCATGTGTGGTTGTAAAAGCTTTTATACTGCTATAAGTTTGGAAATGTTGAGTGGCAAAGTGGATAAGTTAAGTGGGTCATCTCAAGTGAGTGCCTATAAAAAAGGGCTTTGCAGCTCATTATCGGTTATTCTCTGTCTAAGGCTTGTTTTATGTAAAGGGAACTTTTGAAACTTAGAAGATTCTGATTTTTATTGGCGATATTCTTCATCTGTCCTTGGAGTGGCAAAGGCAGGCTCCTCTCTCTCCAGGAACCCAGCAGGCTTGGTCTGAAGGAAGGTGGAGGTATCACAGGTTCTCTAGCAGAGGAGACGGGTGTCCCCTGGCTGCTGCTGGCCAGTTGGAGCCAGGGGCAGGAGGAAAGAAATCATATAGCTGGCATCCTGGTTACGACTCTTAGCAGTTGCCAAGATTAGTTTAAAATAGCTCTTACTCGGAGAGCGATATTGGCAGATTTATTTTTCAGCTATTTGGACTTCATGAGGGTTGGAAACGGGAATGCCAAACAGTGCAGCTTGCTATTTTTTTGATGCTGGCTTTCACATTGTGAAGTTTTTGTCACATAAATTTCTATTTAGAGCTCTGAGCCGCATCTTTGTAAGGCGTGCTGCTGTTCCAGGACTGATATTTGCCCTTCTTTGGCATTTGGGTTATGGTCATTTCTGTTGCAGTGATGCCCAGAAGCCAAGAAGGTCAGGATCTCGCTGCGCTACGTGCTGGGTGAATGCACGGTGACAGCCTGTGCCCGGGGAGCAGGCAGCCCCGATGTGCTGGTTTCAGGTGGCTGCTGCCACCAGCTGCTCGGGAGCATCGGCTGCCTGGCCAGAGCTTACCAGGGATGGATAAAGCAGGGATAATTCAGGTGAGGCAGCCAAATATGCATTGCAGGTGCAGTTTACAGACAGGACATCAGTGCTGCCTTCTTCGCCTGAGTCAGCAGATACAAACGCACATTATATATTACAAAGCCTTATAAGCCCCAGCCTGCTCTTTGGTTTCTGCCTACACCAGTTCGAGTAGGACCGGTGTGAAAGCAAAGTATTAGAAACAGAAATATCAGTGGGCAGTCCCTCTGCCCTGTCCTTACCCGTGCTCTGTGTGCAGCATCCTTGGGTGAAGGGCAGGGAACAGTGTCCATGGATTCTAGGGAGAGATTAAGCTCTAACAGTGAAGTGCTGGGATGTTTTGCAGTTTATGTAGGCTGAGACATGTGCAGGTTGGAAAGGAAGATGGGAAAGTTGGAAAAAAAATACAAGAAAACAATTCAAAATTCTCGAATGTCGTAGAGTCATAGAATGGTTTGGATTGGAAGGGACCTGCAAGATCATCTAGTTCCAACCCTCCCACCACGGACAGGGACACCTTCCACTAGACCAGGTAGCTAATGTGTTATGATTACTCTTGGTTTTCTAGTACACTTTGAATATGTTTCAGAGCCCATTGGGTGCTATTTGTATGTTGTATGGGAGTGTGCAGGATGGTTTCTCTGGTGTGTAGTCTCAGCCATCAGCGTGATTCAGTTGTGCCTTTGCCACTTAGGACTGGTCCTTGCGAATCAGGGCAGGTAAAGCCCCGTCCCCCTCCTTCTCTCAGCAGGCAACATGTGTGCTGCTCACCGCACCACGGCGGGCACGAGCTGAAGGAAAACTTCATTACGTTTGACAGTGCCTTTTTAGCTGAATTACTGCCACAATTGGCAGGAAAGCAGTGAATCCCCCAAATTGGTTGATTGCCGAGAGAGACTTTAAACTGCAAAGACACACATGGGGGATAAAAAGAACTAAATGCTTAATTAATGGTTTTATACTTCCTGTTTCTTGGAGCATGACTATTTTTCTTTTGGCTTGTTTTGTTTACTTTAAGGTGCTGCTTGAAGCTGTACAGAAATTTGGTAGAGAAATCCGCACATCAGGGCTAAGAGGGTTCTGAATTAGGTGATCTGCTAGTTGATTACTAGCTCTTTGTGATAGGAAAATGTTTTTGGCTACCAACATAAAGAGGTCATTTGACCAATATTCTGTATCCTAATGGCAGCACCTCTGCAACCATTCAATTACTCTTGCTGCCAAGGGACTGAGATGAACCTGTTGCCTTATTTTCAGCTTCTCATGCAGAAGTTCTCTCCTGTTTTTATGGATTCCTGATAACATTTTTCGTTAGAATTCTAGTTATGAACATCAACATTTCTTTGGTGTCTCCTTCTGTTAGTTCCTTACTTCCCACATGCTGTTTTATATGCAGGTCTTTGTGAATTGCTTGAAGGAGTAAAATCCTTCGTGGTAATGGAGATGCTAATGTGCATGACAGTTGTTTTCCACCAAAAAATGGCAGCAATCGACTTGTGTTTTTTCATGTAAACTGAATTTTTCACTCAGAAAAGTTTTTGCTTAGAAAAGGTAGCCATTAATTACTTACCTATCCGTGTTTCAATATGCCAGCATCTCATTAAATAGCTCCCTTGTCTATTTCTTTCTGAGACTATAAAGCACTCTTTTTCTGCCAAACAAGCTTGATGACATCTTGATATTTCCCCAATGTTTTGAAATCCTGGTCGATTTCAGTGAATTATTGGATTTATTTGAACTTCAGATTCGAGGCTTGTAAATATGCACAGACGAAAGCTAAAAAGGTTGACAGAAAAACACTTGCAGTTGCAAGTGCCAGGTTTGGCGTAGTTATCTTTGGCAACACGAGCCTCATCAAGTCCAGGAACTCAAGTGATCGTAAACGTGTTGTGATTCCAACAGTTGTTGTGCAGTAACGGGAGTTAGTACTACCTCCACTATTGTTAGATTGGACCCTGGGGAAGTGCAAGGGCAAGTGCAAGTCTCACCCACAATGTTTCGGCACTAAGCAAGCCAAGTACTTGGAGAAGATCCTTATCTTCATTTTTCAGGTGGAGGGTGCAGTGAATTTATGGCTGAAGAGGTCTGATGCAAGTGTTTGTTGGTGGGTTCTCATCTTCCAGATGTTAGTCCAGAGCCTTGATGCAGAATGGCCGTGCTTTCACAGGTCGGTACGCTGCTTTTCTCTTTCTGAACAGCCGTGCTGCTGCTCGCAGTAGACCTGTAAAGATGAGTCCAGCCGAGCAGCGAAGCTTTAGATTACAGCATTGCTAAGGGCGATTTCAAGACTCGATTCCTGATAATTTGATGGGAAGATCTGTGAAACCTTAACCACAGTTTTATTTTAAAGAAAGGATTTGTGTAGTGACATTAGAGCTACATGCTTGTAGCCATTAAGTAAAGAGAGCAACTAGGTAGCACCTCTTTTGCTACCACCTCTGCCACTTCACTGAGTATAATGCTTTAAAGCGCTCCTACCATACCAGCATCTTCTCATGACCTTAGATGTTTGTCGACTGGCCCTGTGCAGGGCAGGATTGGATCAATAGGTGTTTAGTTCATAAGTTTCACCTACTCATCTTGTTTTCTATTAATAACTTTGCGTTTTAATCCTATAAATATATTGTGCCGTGCATCTGTGTGTTTGGGTAGCTAATCCTGTTGTGGTAGGCATCTATTTCAGGAGCAGCCTAGAGAAAGTACAGCGTATTCGAGGGCTAGCCTCTGGTATTGTCTGTAGTGGGTTATATCGCTGGTATTACTGTACCATAGGAGTTCAAAAAGGAAAGATGTTATTTGTAGTGTCAACTCATTAAAAATATTCTGTGCAGATTTTTCCAAAAGAATAAGCACACCAAGCACAGTGGGCCCCATGCCAGGGTGTGTAATAGCCTTGCACAGCATCAGTTGAAGCTCCAAACTGAATAAAAGGCAGCTTTTTGTGGGTTTGTTGAGTATTCCTTTAAAAAAAAAAAAGGTTTGTGTACAGAAGTAGCAAATTAATTCAGTTCTATCAGAAAGTAGGTCAGTGACTGACCTCCCAATAGCATGAGGCAGCAGTTTCTAGCAGAAGTGACAGCTCAGCAGCATGAACCCTGTGTGTCTCCAGGAAACTTGTTTTGACAAATGTAAACACATTATATCCTGTATTCCTCTTTCTTATTTATTTTTTTACTGCTGCATTAGAAACCACAAACTGTCACTCTCCATCCCCTTTCTTCACCCTTTCTGGTCCCCAAAGGGAAATGCCTTATAACATAGCTAATAATTTTTGCAAGGCTACGTAATGAGTAAGGCATTCCAGCAGTGTTTTTTTTTTCTTGACAGCCAAAGCTGAGCACTGTAAACCAGACTTGACTAAAATCCAAACCAAAGTCTTTCCAGTGGTGAGGGAAGTCACTGGGGAGACAGAAGCTGGATTAATTTAGGATCCTTGTGTCCTGATCTTGCTTTGCTTTGTGCTGAATGAAATTTTTGCATATACCCACATGCATCTTCAACAGTTACACTGCCAACATCGGCATCCATTTTGCTGAACAGGCAGTACTTTGAGTGCATCCTCACCGTGGCCCAGCAACTTCTGAAACTGGGATGCTTTTGTAATTTTGAGAGAAGTACCAGAGAGCTGATAAAGAGGGTGATGGCTCCTTGAACACCCCATAAAGAAAAATTACCTCAGAGGTCGTGGGGAGTATGTTCATGTTTTCATGGAGTTGTCTTTTCTCGTTAGGTATAAAAGATGAATCAATCATACATGACTAGTTAACTGCTTTCACCGGTACCTTTCCTGCAGTGATTTCTCCTGTGGAAATCACTTTGGATCAAAAGGTCAAGCAAGGTATCCACCTCCAGTGCTGCAGGTGGGACCAGTCTTTGAGAAACTCTCAAGCTCGTTCTTTCTCCTGACTTGTAACCGGGTTGCACACACAAGGTAACGCCTTATGGAATAGATCACAGAATCCCAGAATGTCAGGGATTGGAAGGGACTAGAAGTCCAACCCCCCTGCCAGAGCAGGATCACCTACAGTAGGTCACACAGGAATGCGTCCAGGTGGGTTTTGAATGTCTCCAGAGAAGGAGCCCCCACACCCTCCTGGGCAGCCTGTGCCAGTGCTCTGTCACCCTCATAGGGAAAAAGTCTTTCCTTATGTTTATATGGAACCTCCTATGCTCCAGCTTGTAGCTTGTCCCTTGTCCTGTCATTGGACGTCACTGAGAAGAGCCTGGCTCCGTCCTCCTGACACTCCCCCTTGACATATTTATAAACATGAATGAGGTCACCCCTCAGCCTCCTCTTCTCCAAGCTAAAGAGACCCAGCTCCTTCAGCCTTTCCTCATCAGGGAGATGTTCCACTCCCTTCATCATCTTTGTGGCTCTGCGCTGGACTCTCTCCAGCCGTCCTTCTTGAGCTGAGGGGCCCAGAACTGGACACAATATTCCAGATGTGGCCTCATCAGATAGAATTTCAGAATGTACAAACCAACATGATCCAATTTAAAACATTTTTTGTAAAGATCTTACAAAATTTGACATGATTTTCTTCATTTTTCTTCTAAGTTTGCTTGTTTGGAAGCATTGCACTACAGTAAAAATTGGATGACATGGTCTCATCCAGAGATAGAGATTTGATTTGGGTGGATGGGGATATATTTGTTAGAAACAAAATGCTTCTAGCTTTGGTAAAGGTTTGATTTGAGTAGACACAAGTCAAGCAAGAAATCAGATAGATTTATTTAACTAAACTGTCTATGAGAAGTTGAGGAAGAAGAAAGTCCTATTTCAATGAATTACATTTCTGTGCTAATGCTGTAGGTAATGCTGGCATTGACTGTTACGCACTGCTATGCATAATGGTGTGTGCAACAGATGTAATGCTGAAAAAGTAATGAAAAAGACATTCGTGTGTACAGTTAGAAAAAATGGTAAAGCAAAGGAGAGGGATGGCCATGTGCACGCGTGTGAGCGTGCTTGTGTGCAGGGGGCAGGCAGTTCCCAGTCTGCCTCCTGAGCGGGGCTCGCACTTCCTTTCCAAAGAAGTGGCAAAGGGGGAACACTGATGCTGGCTTTCAAGTGGTTAAACTCTTCATAGGGCCACCAAGTTTCTTCTGCTTAAAAGGGCTGGAAGCACAAGGTGTTCTTGCAGAGAAGATCTGATACCTTCTCCCACTGTTCCATGCTTACAGAGATATCGTTTCCCATTGCTCCTTATCTTGCGTAGAGGAGGGAGAGTCAGGAAGGGAATGGCTTCTCTAGCTCCTGGGCTTCACTGAGTGAAGTGGGTGCAGGTTGAGATCCTTTCAGTTCAATTTTGAGATGCAATTTGAGTCATCTCAGTTCCTTCTTAAGGCTTAAGAACCATTTTTGAAGCACCGCACACACACCCCCTCCAAGTGGAAAGTTGCAAGGTTTCCCCCACCCCCAGATGCTCGCAGGAGGTCCTGCCAGACTGCCCAGATAAGCTGCTTCCCTGTTTGTTGGTGGGTGGCAGACCTCTGTGTAACAGATATGATGACGTGGTGACCTTTGCAGTGACGTAAAGGCAGGCGTAGAGCAGAGACAGGAAAACTGCCCACAGCATAGTCACTGGTGCCCCTTGCCTTGCGAGAGGAGAGGCCCTCTTAAACTCCAGCAGCCCTGAAGTCTTTTGGTTAGTGCCCTGTCCTCGCTGGTTGGAAGAGTGATGCCCAGGGAATAAGAAGGCTCCAACCCTCCATTTTTTAAAATTTCTGGATGGGGCTGTTTGGTTCACAAACATGTGTCCCGTGCAGGCAGTGACTACCCAGTGCGTATTCAGCATACGTATTCAATATATGTATTTACCCTTTGGGTTGCATGTGTGCATCATCAAGAGAGCAGGACAACTTCATGTATTCCCTTTTGTGTTTGACATCCTGGTGAGGGCTTGCTGGGGGAAAATATCATCTTTACGGTTTTCTTTTAATGCCCTGCAAACAGCAGTAGAAGGGAGTGCAGCTGCGAGATCGGCCAAGGCTGCTATCCCCACTCTGTGATGAAACCTGAGGGCAGAGCAGAGAGGTGTGGGGAGGCTGCAGGAGACCCTGGGTCTGCATGTCCCCAACGTTGAACCTTCCTCTGCTGGCCCCATGTTGGTTAGAGCAGGCACAAGCTTACACAAGGGACTTGTCAAGAAAGGCCCTTCTGTTTGTGGGTGTTTTCTTCACACTCATGAGTTGGATCTATCATGAAAAAACCCCCAAACAAAACAACAAAACCCATTAAAAAAACCACAACCAACCAAAAAAACCATCTAGGAATCCCAAAGTCCCACTTTTTTCATATTTTACTGTACTATTTTTGTGCAGTATTCTTCACTGGGTTAGTGCGTATGTCTTGGGCTTTTTCCATCCCGAAGTAAGAACTAAGGGAGTTTAAGTTCCTTGTGTTTCCTTTTGTACAGCAAAGAAGTAAAAATGCACAGGTGAGATTATATTTGGGCAGCTGAGATAATTTACAGTAAAATTAAGTTTTTATTAGTTTTCCTCCAAGGTGGAGGAAAATTAGTGTTACCTTTTGGGTGGTTACACAGCTGAAGTGTTTGACTTAATAGTTGAATTGTCTTTATTTCAATCTCGTTGACTCTTGGACTGAATCCAGTGAAATAATGCATTTTGTGTGATGCACTGGAAGTACTTACACATTTTTGTTACTTTGAGGGAGGGAGGTAGGAGTTGCCACTTGAGTGCTTTGCTAAACATACGGCAATCTAAGCTAATTAAGCATGGATGATATCATTCCAGTCAGCAGCACAAGATAATGTCTGTCCTGGCTGTAACGACGTGAATGTCCTTTGCTTCCATTAGGTTTATCAGAGAGTAACACGTATAATTTGTCAGAGTAACGTCTCAGACAATGAAGAAATTCTGTACAGGGTGTGTGAGGTGCGACCAAGTGAAAAGTCCGTATGAAATTCCATCCTACCTTCACATTTTGCGGGACCTCTTTTTGGTTAATGTTGTGTATTTTAAGTTTTGTGGAGAAATTACATGTATGTGTAATATACACGTAATGTATATGGGGTAGGTGGATCAGTTCTGTGAAGGTACAAGGTTGCCTCTCTTCAAGGCTTAGGAACTACTTGAAGCATCTCTTTGTACAAGTGTTGGGGGGTGGGGGTAAGAAAATGAATTCCTTGTATTGCCAAATTAATTTCCTGAGTGAATTTCTTCTGCATTCTCACACAGTGTGTGCTCTGAGAGGTGGTGGCGCTTAGGGAGAGGTGGTGGAGCCCTGGAAGTCCTGGTCCCTGCTGCACTGAGAGTGCTTGTTTTGCAGTACTGTGCTTTCCTGCCCTAGACTATTGCTGGTATTTTGATTTCTGCCTGGGGTCGGGCCCAGCCTGACTCTGTCTCTGTCCTGTGTGGCACTCTTCCTGTCCCCTGGCAGAGAGGTTGGAACGAGGTGATCTCTTAAGATCCCTTCCAACCCAAACCATTCCATGATTCTATTCCGTGACAGTCCCTGACTTACATGGGTCTCTCTGCAGAAGTGCACAGGAACTTAAAACCTCAGAAGACAAGAAAAATAAAGATAGCTTAAAGTTATTAACACCTCAACCAAATGGATGGTTTCATTATTTCCTGCTGGTTTAGTTCTCCCCATCTTTGGCCTTGTTTCTTTACTTTGTTTTAGGCTAGTGTGGGGCTAACATTTTAGGTTAGCATTGCCACCAAAACACTGCTCCGTTCAGCTGACACCACCTTTGTGTCCATCAGTGACTTGAGGGTGTACACTAGACAAATTATTTATCTTGCCCTGAGGAAGAAGAGTAGGAGTTCAAATTAAGAGCTACCACTTTTGGACACAAGTTCTGACTTACTATCTTGAGCACACAAAAATCAATTTGGACTTTGTCTAATGAATGCTGATGCTTTTTTCTTTTTTTTTTTCCCATATAGAGCTATACGGAAGAATTGAGAAATAAATGCGTTAGCTTAAGATAACATTGTGTGACAGCTGAGAATAATTAAAACTCTTACTTGCACTTATATGGGGTTTTTTTCTTCCTTTGTACAGTAGGAGGGTGGTGTCTGCAGCTCTGAGTAGTTGATACAGGGTATTTGTCACTGGTCTGATCTTATCTGGAACAAGCATGTGCAAGGTTGTTTAGTTTACAGCATTTTATCCTCATTTTGCACAACACACAGATCTTAGTAGATGGGAAAGGATTTTTTTTCTTACTAGAGTCTTTTTGGCAATAAACACACGCCTAACTGTAAGAGAAAAAACTTTCACAACCGAGCTTGTTTTGTGAAGCCCAAACATTTGTGAAGCTTACAAACCCTCAAACTTTGCATAATGTGCCCATCCCTGGTCTCAAACATGAGGTGGCAGAAGAGGGAAGTGTTACTTTTTTTAACCAACAACTTATGACTGTGTCAACACATGACAATTTGTCAAAGCTTGCTGTAGCAGTGCTGTAAATTAATTTTTAGCATCAGTTGTGAGTGGTAAACACTTTGTGTGGTGTGAACAGCTCTTAGTACAGCGTGAGTTGTCAGCAGCTTTGTGAGCTACCCTAAAAGAAAAAAGAAAAACAAAGAAAAAAAAGTGGAGGGAAGGGTAAAACTCGTTTACTAGTACAAAATGGATCTGAGTCTGCAAAAAAATTTGACATGTGGTGGTATTTTTGTTTTCCTCCCTACCAGTCAGCTTCACCTTGAAATTTTTTTTTTCCATTAACAATAATAATCACCTGCAAAGTTGGGAAATCACAGCTCTCCATCCCACGTACCGAGTGGTGCATGCTAGCCAACAGGTTTCTTAGGCTCATGGCTAGATGAAGTAGTGTCCTCTCTTTACTCTTGGGCTTTTCATTTGCTTCTTTGCTTTAAAAGCGGAACCTGTCCTGCAAAAGTGAATGTACTTCTTTGTTGAGAAGACTGGTATCAACGACGTAAAATGCCTGGAAAAAAACCCAAAAAGATGGCAGCCCAAAGAGGAATGGTGGGGGCTGAATGCTCTCTATTTCTTGTTTGTCCCCTTGTCGTTTCTCCTTGCCTGTCCCAACTGCTGGCAGGGATAGTTCATATAATAGGAGTTGACATGATGGAAGAAAATTACTTGGTATGAGAAGCTGGGGAATATGTATTGTAGAAAACAACTTTTCAGATACAAAGCTATTCTAACCTGTCACTTTAGCAGAACAAGCAGTAATAACCTCCCAACCTAACAATGACTGTTAAGTTGAACATTAATTCGCTCGGTCGTTGAATTGCTAACATGTCTACAACTTAAAAGTGAACACCCACACAGGAGAGAAAAAAGAAGTCGGTGCCTGGAATTCCTGGCCTTGCTGAAATCACCTACATTTTTTGGCGCTAACACTGGTATTTCGTCTCGCGTTTCCTGCAAATGTTTTAAGTAGAACTAGATGAGAAAAACAGCTGCGCACATTTGTTCATTGCTTTGATACCCTCGGCACAGGGGTTTTTTTTCTCAAGCGTGGTCGCTCTCGGCTTCAGCGTCCTACCTAGGCTTTGACTGCACCTTGGAGCTTGTTCCTGTAAGCAAGCAGCACATGTGAAGCTCCTACTAACACTAGTTTTAACTTGGTTTGGGTTTTAAAAAGAAAGATGATTTTATTTGCGTGGTTGCTCACAAAGAATTTTGTTTTTTATTTCCTTTTCTAGATACGACTCTAGGTGCTGCTTGTATGAAAGAGCTGAGCCACACCATCCAGTAAACTGTCCAGAGCAGGAGCTGGCTTACTTGGGAATAGTTTCCAGGACTGTGTTGTAAGTAAGTATTGTTGAAAAAAACAGCATCAAATGGTTTCTTCAGTTTGTGGGCATTTTTTATAAGTTTTGGGTTTTTTCTTACGATTTCTTATTTTAATGTGTAGTAGACATGCATGTGGGAGCATGAGCACTCCCATGTCTGAAGCACAGAGCTAAAGCCCTTTAAAAGCTCTTTGCTGACTTGCTTTAAAACTCTCCAGCACAGTGCCTGAACACTTCTAAGAACAGGCAGCTACTTATAAGCCTAGAAAGAAATTTGGCAAAGTACCTATGCGTCTGTTTTGTTGTTCATGCTGTGGCACACGTGTTTTTTGAGTGTTCATCCCTGCCTGCATTTTCACACTTGAGCATTTTAGTTATGCTGATAGAGCTCTGCTTGGGCAAATGCTTTGTGGACATTTTCATAAACAGTGATCTGCCTAACTCACTTTGAAATAGTCCATGAATAGCTGCCCTAACTGATCCAAAAGAAGCACTGATTGGTCTCTTTGGACATGCTGTGAGTATGGCTGGGGAACCTCAGTAGACTGAATGGCGATGAATATGGTGAGCTGCATCTTTCTGTCTCCGTGAGGAGTCTGTGTCGGTGAAAAAGATCCCATTTCAGGTTACAAGCCAATTGCATTGAGCACAGCATTGAGAACATGTTTAAGCTGAAAATGAATAACATCATCCTCAAAAATTTTGAGATGTACACTAGGAAAACCTCATCATGCCGTTTATACAGTTCCTTTTGAAAGCATAATCCATTTGGGGATGTTAGTGACCTGAAATTTTATAACTTTTATTTCTTTTTATATTGCCTTCATTTTTCTGCTGCTGATAATGCAGGTTATGAGAAGTATGATATGAGAAGTATTTATGACTTAAGTGCATTTCCCTTGAAATGGACTCTGATAATACGGTCGCTTCAGAAAGCAAGGGTGGGAGAGTTAGTGAGTTAGGGCTCAAATCAGTTAAAGTGTATTATACAGGCTGCTCACACTCCTCCACAGCTTGCAAAATAGTCACTGCAGGTTATATTTCCTGTGCATAAACTAGTTTTTTAAAAAAATATGTATTTATGCTAATCTCACCGCAGAGTCCTTCAAACCTTATGGTAAAGCAATTGAGTCTATCTTTTGGAGTAGGTTTCTTGTTTGTGGGTCTTTGTTCTGTGCAGTCAGTTGACATACCTGGGTCACTCTCCGGGTAAGGTTGTGTGGAACAGAAGTCCTGGGCTCAGCTCTGCCAACAGTTACCTGCCAGGTGTGCTCCCTGGCATTTCATCCTTGCTCTGTGCCGACCAGACCCGTGGGCCACTCAGCCCGATTCTGCGTGAGTGGATGTGCGTGAGGTGAAAGAAGGACCTGTCAGGGATGGGGACACCTCAGCTATGGCAGACAGGCAGAGAACAAGTGAGGGAATTGCTTGGGAGAAATTAGGACTTAGAGAAGTCTTTAATTTTAAGAAACTTAAGAAAACTTAAGTTTTAAGAAACTTAAGAAAATTTTCTAATTAGAAATTTAGAACAAGACAAAACGCTTGTTCTTAGCATCCTGCCTGTAAGTGGTCTGTCTGCTTCTGGAAATTATGTCTGGACCTCAGCTACCATTGCTTTCATAGAATCATAGAAACATTTAGGTTGGAAAACCCCTTTAAGATTATCAAGTCCAGCTGTTAAACTAGCAATGCCTGGTCCACCACTAATCCATGTCCCTAAGCACCACATCTACACATATTTGAAATACCTCCAGGGATGGGGACTCAACCGCTTCCCTGGGCAGCCTGTTCAAGTGCCTGCAGCCCTTTCAGTGAAGACGTTTTTACCAATGTCCAATCTCAGTCTCCCCTGGCACAACTTGATGCTGTTTCCTCTTGTCCTGTTGCTCGTCACTTGGGAGAAGAGACTGACTCCCACCTTGCTACGCCACCTTTCAGGTAGTTGCAGAGAGCAATAAGGTCTCCCGTCAGCCTCCTTTTCTTCACACTGAACAACCCCAATTCCTGCAGCTGTTCACCGTTAGACTTGTTCTTCAGAGTCTTCACCAGCTCCATTGCCCTCTGGACATGCTTTGGCACCTCAGTGTCTTTTTTTTGAGGGGCTTCAGGAGCCCAAAATTGAACACAGGATTCGACATGTGGCTTCACCAGTGCCAAGTGCAGGGGGACAATGGCTGCCTTGATCCTGCTGGCCACATGTTCAGGGCAGGAGCCTGGCTCCTCCAGCGATGACAGACGCTTCTGGTTTTTTCTCACAGGGCACTGAAGCAGTTCACCTGACCCTGGGCTCTCACTGCCGTGGAGTTGTTGCCCATAAGCCTTTCAGCTGCTTCGAGGGGAACTTTCTGCTCTACTGCTGTTACTGGTGGATTTTCATCCAGTTTATGTCATGATTTTTGAATCGCTGTGCCACCAGGAGCTGTGCGTTTATTTGATTTACCCTGAGGTAGTTGCTACTCATTTGATAGAACGAGTTCACACCTGGTGCTGCGGGCTGCACGCTACTGAGACAATCTCAGTTATGCCAGTTCCTTGACAAATTCACTATTCCACCATGGCTTTCTGCCTCATGTCCTTCTAATCTAACTATATTAATCTGTTTAATGGTGCCAGAAGGCCACATACTGGCTCTCTGTGAAGCCTCAAACAGTAGATGTATGCTTTTAAATAGTTAAACAAATGTTAATGATGATTCACAAATAGTTTTCCCCCAACTACTAAGTAATATCAAACACTGAATTTTTCAATCAGTGACTGTTTTTCCAGCTGTCAAGAGGGACCAAGTATTCAATATTTTTAAGGGGTTATTTTTGCAGCTGCGCAGCTGCTTTAAGCGTAAAGGTCTTATGTTATTTTGTAGACCTTAACAGCCTTGGATACACAGTGGGCACGAGTTACTGAAAGCCTGTGGTAGAAGTGGAATGATGACAATCTTCCGATGCACCTTGGTTAGCTCTGGATAGTTTGGGCTGCATCCAGATAAGCTGAAAATAGCATATTGGGCACTTTTGAAAGTTTGTGGCTTTGCAGCATTTTCTCACAGAAGTCTGAAGTCTTTTTCTTTCTCACCATGTTAGTTATTACACAGGTGGAAATTAGCTCTTTTTTTCCTCTCAAGATCTTGAGACTTTCTGTAAGGGATTCAACCAGTGTGAATTATTTCATGAAATAACGGTTTGACTTGTTGCACCTCCTTGCAAATAGTGTAATACCACAGAATTTTGTCTTAGAAATGCATGCACCTTTCACTGGAAGTTCTTAACACGTTTTCAAATATCAATTAAACCACAGATCATGGTGATAATGGAAGAGACACTGTTCTCACTTACCATGAAGACTACCCTGGTTGCGAGCACATTGCTCACGTTTGCCCAGTGATTCATTAGCTGAGCCAGTAAAACATTCTAGGTGTTCAGATGGGGTGGCTTACTGGTAGCCGTTCTTCAGCCGATTGTTCATTTTGACATGAGGCATAGCAGCATTGGAGCATTTACTTTAGAACTTACCTTTTTTGTGCATCTCCTTTCTCTGGTTTTCCCACCAGATCTGATCTGCTGCCTCACAACGTTGCTGTTTGCATAAGCAGTTCCTGTATCTCTTTGAAGCTATGAATCAGACATCTCCTTCTAAATTTCACTGAAGTGGTTTGGAGCCATAGTTGTGAGAGCAGGGTGCACAGAGAGCTAAAGACAGCCTGATGTTCGTAGGGAAGAAAGCCAAATAATGAAGATTAAATTCTGTTTAATGTTCAGTTGTGTTCATTTTTTAAGCCAAAAAAAAAAGAAGCGGAATAAAAATCTTCCATAAAGCAGAAGTGTGAGTGAAATGAAATGTACTGGCTAGACAAATGAAAAAAAACAAACCCACACAATCATTGAAAAACCCACCAAACTTAAATTTCAGAGCCCCAGTTGAAGAGGTGATCTCTCAGCCACCCAGCTTGGACTGGGTACCCAACTGGAACTCATGGTCTGGGTTCAGTTCCCCGCCTCGGTCACAGGTTTCGTGTGTGTTCTCGGGCAACCTCCTTCATCTGCCCCATGACAGACTTCCTCATTTGTGCAGCAGAGATCATCCTCCTCTCATCTGTCAGGAGAGCGAGGCCCACTGATGCTGCTGAAAGTCATGGATGCTGCCGTGGGGAGAGCCACCCCAGGGATGAGAGCGAGAGGCATGCTCTTCCTCACAGGGGATAATCACACATCGTTACTTGCATTTCAGCATTCGAGAGTAGAAGTAGTGATTTCCAGGTCTAGAAAGGGTTGAGTTTTTTGCTTTCTGAGTCTTTCAGGCCTATATCTCGTGGAATTTGACTGCTCCAGTGCAGCAGCAGACTTTTGAAGTATTTCCTGTCTATCTAATTATGGCTTTGGGTCATTGCTGTCTGCTTGACATGGGCAACCTGTGCAAACCCAACAGGATCAAAAATGCAGCTTCTGTCATCTCCCAAGTTACATTTAAATACAGTTATGTGTAAGAAGGAAACTGAAGAATGCTTGAGCCTGGTCAGAGGGTTACCACAGGTGATCCTAGCGGTTGAGGAAGGTGGTAGGAGGGAGCAGGCTGTCACCTTCCCACCTCCTGGCAAGGTGTGCACTGGCACAGTATTACTGCACCTGCTGAGCGTGTCCAGATTGCCTGTCACTACCATTGGCCTTCGGCCCCTCCTATCCTCCACTCAGACTCTGATAGCCAAATACTCATTTAAGAGACTTTTATATGAATCTCACCTGGTGCTGATGCTAATTCTGAGTAAGGAATCAGAAATGACAAGTTGCATGACTTCTGATATGTCCTTTTCTCTCCTGTGGGTTGGTACTTAAACTTTTCTCACCTCTTACAGGAATTATTTTTCTCTGGGAAGAGGATGTGGAGCACCATACACATTTTTTTTTCTCCAAACAGTAGTAATGTTCTTCTCCAGCCACTGATGAGATCTTGAAATTACGGAGAGGTTCATATTCAGACCAGAGCCACATTTTGTTTTCTGTTTAATTCTGTTACAACAGCTCTTGCTGTTTCCTGTCCTCCCACCTTCTTACTGCCTTGCCTTTTTTTTTGGTCTTGGTTTCACAAACCTTTCTTTGACCTGACCATCACCTTTCGTTGAGCTACCAGGGTTAATCAGAGATCCTCCTCTACGGGACCTGCGTAGTCCTCCCATCCCTGACGTATTACAGTCCTCCTCCCATGGCCACAGCAGAATTTACCCTGCCTTACCTCCAGACCCATACTCACCTGATCCTCTTTCTACCACTGATGCTCTTTATCCTGGTCCTTCCAGAGCAGGTGCCCAGAGGACCAGTGGGGACACACTGTCACCAGGGTGTCAGAGTGTGCCCTGCTCTCCCAGCAGCACCAGTCAGCAGCAGTGAGCAGACCTGTGGGAGATTTGCCCAGGTAGAGGAACTCCTCCACTTAGTGACAGAGCTCCTTGAGGAGGTTGAGGTATCAGTTAGTGAGAGAGAGACTAATGGAATCACACCTTAACTTCCCTAGGACAGGCGCAATAGGGAAACAGGGCACGTAACATGGGGAATGCCCTGTCCTCTCTCTGCTCCGCTAAACACAGTGAGTCAAGGGACTCAAGGTGAATGAAGTTAAATCCGGTTGGTGACCAGTGACAAATGGGGTTCCCCAGGGCTCAGTATTAATATCTGTTTAATATCTTTATCAGTGATCTGGACGAGGGAATGAAGTGCACCCTCAGTAAATTTGCAGATGACATGGAACTGGGTGGGAGTGTTGATCTGCCTGAAGGTGAGAAGATTCTACAGAGGGTTCTGGACAGATTGGATCAGTGGCCTGCAACTGTTCAACAAGGCCAAGTGTTGGGTCCTGCCCATGTGTCACAACAACCCCATAGAACACTACAGACTTGGGGAAGAGTGGCTGGAAAGCTGCCCAGTCAAAAAGGACCTGGAAGAGCTGGCCAACAGCCCATTGGGCTGAATGCGAGCCAGCAGTGTCCACAGGTGGCCAAGAAAGCCAATGGCATCCTGGTCTGTATTAGGAATAGCGTGGGCAGCAGAACAGAAGTGATTGCCCGCTGTACCCAGTACTAGTGAGGCTGCACCTCGAACACTGTGTTCATGACAAGGACATTGAGGCGATGGAGTGTGTCCAGAGAAGGGCAACGAAGCTGGTGCAAGGACTCAAGAACAAGTCTTATGCGTAGCACCTGAGGAAACTGGGGTTGTTTAGCCTGGAGAAAAGGAGGCTGAGGGGAGACCTTATCGCTCTCTACCTGTAAGTGGATTGTAACAACTTAGACATTGATCTCTTCTTGCAAGTAACAAGTGATAGGATGAGAGGAAACAGCCTCAGGTTGCACCAGCGGAGATTTAGATTGGATATTAGGAAAAATTTCTTCACGGAAAGGGTTGTCAAGCATTGGAAGAGGCTGCCCAGGGAAGTGATTGAGTCACCATCCCTGGAAGTGCGTAGATGTGATGCTTATGGACATGGTTTAGTGGTGGATCTGGTATTGCTAGTTTAGCAATTGACTTGATTATTGAAGGTCTTTTCCATCCTAAATGATTCTGTGATTCCCTAAGAAGGTTATTCTCCATTATGACTCATGTCTGGTGGGATACAGAGAACAGAAGTGACTCTTCCTTCCCAGGTCTTCCCTCCTCTGCTTGTTCCTTACTCCCAAGTGGCAGCCAGCCTTTGTCTTGGGCAGATTGACTCTCTCATCAGGTTACTCTCCTGTTTATTTTTCCCCACCATTTCACTGCTGCACCCAGTTTTCCGTCTCTCCTCATTCCTAAAACAAGTTGGTTTGGTCTGATTCTGCTTCTGCATTTGGACCCTGGCTGACGGCAGCACACAGCAGCCTACGTTCTGAGCCCAGAGGCTGAATGAGGGTCAGACCAGAGGTCCATCAGTCCTGCCTCTGACTGCAGTCATGAGTGAACATCCATGGACAGTGCATGAGAGGGCAGAAGGCAGGTATGGGTGGCTCCAGACACTGAGGGTATGTGCTTTAGGGGCTGTGATTTAGAGCCCTCCATAAACCTTGGTGGACCTCCAGGCAGCCCCGTTAATTTTGTTTGAGTTACTGCCATTTCAAATGAATAAAAACCCCACTTCTGACTTTGAGAGATGCAGTGCAGCCCCAGGTTGACTGCTGTGACTAATCCAAACCTCTAAGTATGAGGACTTCTAGTTACAGGAAAAACGATGTCTCATGCTTTCCAGGGCTGATTAGCTAGAGTCCCCTGTTGCGAGAGAAAAGAGATGGTTTGAGACATGGTCCTGCTGACACTGGATGTCCCCCCTCTGCCTGCAATGCTTCTCCTTTTTCCCAGCTGGTAAAACTGGGAATTCAGTCCGCTTACAGCTCTAAAGGACTGGTGCCTGAAAAGAGAAGAACCGCTTAGTTGTCCTTTGCTATTTCAACCCCGTGCCCAAGCTACAAGTAATGAGTTATTGAGCTAATTTATCCTTGCACCAGAGAAGTGATTTTCCTCCTGCAAATCAGGAAGGCTATTTAACGCAGTGTAATTGACTTTAGCTGTAAGATTCAATATACTTATCTAGGATTATGATTCAATAAAATCTAATTGCGCCGAAAGCGACAGGAATTGTAGAAACATCCAGGGACTGTTTTCCGCCTTTCCCGTGGACAAGCTGAGTTGGATGTCTTCTGGTCCTTACGCTGCTGCTTGACCTGCGTGTTGGCAGGAGCGGCTTGAGGTGGCGCCATTTGGTGCGGGGAGGTGAAGCCAGGAGGCTGAAATGATGGGTAGCCTTCTTCAGTCGGTTTTACATGAGTGGCTCTGTCATTTCAGCGTGCTCTGCCGGTGTCAGGCTGAGGGAACGGGAAGTAAGCTGTGTCTGGTTTCATTATGATGGTGATGATAATAGGATCCACGAGGCATATGAGATTAAAAGCCCTGTAAGATTGCAGGCCAAATCATGCACAGAGAACAAAACCTGAAATTGCTTTAGTGCTCAAACATCCTTTTGTCTTGCCTCACCCAAGGTAGAAATAAATACGGGAAAACAAATATTTATTCAGAATTTCCTCTCAGTATTTACCAAGTAGGAAGCTGCGTTAAGCCGATCTCTACATAGAAACATTCACTGGCCATCATGCATTGGCTTTTATAACTGTGTGCTGTAACTGTGGAGAGCCTTTTAGCCCAAGGATTCATTAATGAGATTTTCATCAGCCTGATGAACAAATGGGAAAACATTAGATTTAATTGTTCACTTGCAGAGCTTCTGGGAAAAATACAGACTGTTTCAGTTGGATACAGACACTGGCACAGGTGATGAGTAATTTGGGATGGTGGCTGGACAGGCAGAGTGGCAAGTGTCCTTGTCATACACTGAGGCACAAACTTATTTATTCTTTTGATGTAAGTACACATCCCAAACCACAACCCTTGATCCAAACATGTGCTTATGTCATTAAGAGTGCTTACCTCCCACTATGCTTATTCTCTCCTTTATTTCTACCAAGTATTAATTACCCTGTTGCAAGCAGGAAAGGAAAAATGTGCTTTCAGACCAAATTAATGGATTTGGCTGGTTTTGGTACATAAGCAATAAAATATATCACATTGTTTGGTACGGCATGTGCTGTACGAGTCGTTCTCTATGTGACTGCTTATTTTTTTACCTCATTTTAAACAAATGCCAGGACTACAGAGAATAATAAAACAAGATAATCAAGGCAGAACAGGCAGGTTTTGTGATATGAGTTAAAAACAAAACCAAAAAAAACCTCTAGAAGCCATGAGAACTGGAAAGAGAGGCTCTTTCATGTGGCAAAGTTAAGCTGTGATTACAGGGTGCAGAGAACATTTTTCTTACAGGAATGAGCGGTGAGCATGGACTGTGCCGCACGTCCCTGTAAAGGGCATAGTCACAGTTTAAGAACGGAGAAGAGAGCTGCTAAGAAAATCGTTCTGTTTTCTGGTTATGCAGTCAGCATTGGTTCTGGCCTAATGCATGCTGGTTCTTACTACTGCTTTGGGTGATAGTTAACTGGGAATACGGCAATACTGATACTAAACTTCTGTTTTCAGGTGGCATGAAACCGAAGAAGAAATTAACGTATTAAAATCTCTGTACAGAAATTTTCTGTTTGAGTTGAGCTGTTGGAGAGAACTAGATCAGTTTTAAAATGCAGTCTTTGCTGCTTTAGTTAACTTTCTTTATGAGGTGATAAACCCTGGTTTGCTTTGGTTCCCATGCCTTTATGTTTTCCATTGTGGCATTCAACAGTTGGCGCAAAATTAACTGAAAAACAAATACAATTGACACTTCACATTTTGCCCTCTTAGCTTACATCAAAACACTAATATACGTTTGTGCGCGACTTGCTGTTATGCAGCGCCAGACGACAAATGGTTTGTTAGTATTGGCAATGCTCTCGTGAAGCCAAATATGGTTCTTTCACTTGCTGGCTTGAGAGTGCAAAGTGCTTTTAATTCCCATTCAGTTTTTCTCTGTTTCCTCTGTCTACCCACCCTTACACTTTGGAGTAATAAAACTTCAAAGAGTTTAGACAAGTCACAGTCAACAGCAAGTGTTATCCTGGGTGAGGCAGATAAAAGCAGTGCTAACTAAGTGCAGTCTCTTCTCAAATCTGGCCAAAATAGTGCACCTTCTCACATTTTGGGAGTGTGGCTGTCCGTTTCTCTCTCAAACAGCTGAAGTAGGTAAAAGTGTTGTTCACAGAAATATGAGATTCCCCTAAGATGTTGCAAGGTCGATGATACTCTTTGGATTCTATGCTGAACAGAGCTAAAGCTATATGCTTCTGAACATTATTTCTAAATCAGAGTTGAGGTTCTATCTTGTTTAGTATTGTCATAGGTTATTTTCGTAAGTTTAGCTCTGTAGTAGTTTCTTATTTCAAAAGAGATGTCATTGTAAAACAGGAATTCTATTTAAATCTGCTTCTGCCCCATTCGAATGAGGCAGAGTACAATATTTTGTAGATAATTCTTAGTATTAGTTTTGTGTCTAACTATCTAACACAGTAGGGAAGTAAAATCTAATGTTATTTTCAGCCAGTAAATATTTTTTTCTTTTGATGTTGTTTTTTTCATCACGTCTTCTCCCCTACATCGTGTCTTCTCCCCCACAGATTTGGATTTTGTCTGTTGTCTTGTTTTAAAATCTACCATTGTATTACTCTTATTACTCAATATTTATATGGGTCCTCTTCCATCTTTTCCAAAGTATATCAAGGTTCTCCTCCTGTCTCCATGCCTTGTTTTTAAGAATTCATAGCATGCTGTGTAATCAGTGACTTACTGATACAAGCTGAGAGTTGTGTCTCCAAACAGCGCTGCTGGTGAGCTCTCAGTCTGCAGCTCCAGGCTGGAATCACTGCCGGGCAAAACACAAAAACTGGGCATCCTCTCAGCTCCACACGTCACCTCAGCTCCACGGTACTGACGGTCTTGGTCTACAGACGGTCTCATATCACCCTTATCCTGGTAGTAGTAGCCATCCTGGGGGGTTTTTTTCCTTTTTTTCTTCAGAAAACATAACTAGAGGCACTTGCAGCCTCACTTGATCTTCCCCTGTTTAGAAGATGTGAAAATAATTAATGAATCATTTTGGGGAGGTGTGACCTGAGGGATGCAGACGCGTGGGAGTGTTGATTTGTTGAAAGCATCAGGAGGGGAATCACACCGTTATCTGAGTACCAATGTTGAAATGTGGGAAATCAGCGTGCTCTGTAGTTTCACTGAACCTTGCTTTTTCTCCTAACTCTTCCTGGAAGGTACTTAATTTTGGAAAGGTGAAGAAAGAGGGGAGAACAGCAGCTCTTAAGTTCCTAGGATTTCCTTTAGCAAAGCAATCCCACGGGGGAAGGAGGGAACTCTTCTAACAGTCTTTGCAGCATTTAATCCCAGGAAAATTTAATAAAATCAATGCTTCCACTGAGAGTTGGCAGCGTATTTTTTCCGTAACAAGACCTGGTTTTGGTTTCTTTGTAGTAAAGTCTGATTCAAACTGTACCGAGCTGACTGAGGAGAGCAAAATCTGGTTTTGACAGATGTTTCCCGTGGTCTGGCAAATACAAACATTCCTGTGAAATGACAGGTGGCTTGTTTACATAAGAAATCTATTTTCTAATAAATAATATCAAAAAAACCCCAAACAAACACAAAGCAACATTTGGATCAGTCATTCTGATCAAGGCAGTGTCAATTATTTGGCTGTAAAGGGAACTGATGACTCAACTTAGGCACAGCGCTGCGGCGGTCTCCGATTTTCGGTTTCATAACAGATTCTTTTCAGGAATGCTTTTCATTCATACCCAACATTTAAGCGTGTCTCTGGGAGCATGTATCATTTTGTGACGGGGACGCGAGAGACTGGCATCGGCGTGCCCTGAGCGGTTGTGCAGAGTTTGGGAGGCATCCCCGTACCTCGGTGGGACACCCGGGGAGAGAAAAGTCCTGTGACCCATCACATCGTGCGCCCGGGCCGTACCGGTGCACGACCTGCGTTATCAGTCACTGCATGAAATTTGTATAGAAGTTCACATCGATAAAATTGAAAAGCACTTTGAATCAGAAAGCGAAATGTTTTGATCAGATCCTCTGCTTAGTAATTCCAGCGAGTGCGCTTGTTGAAATGGGTGAGTCAGAAATGGAAATGCAAAGCATTTCTCTAACAGTGGCCGGAAATTAGCTCTGAAAACTGAAACAAAGCCCAGACCGCAGTTTTATCTATTTACTTAACAATTCTAGATCTGCGAAAATCCCTTTGTCTCTGGGAGACATTTTGATTCCTCTCTTGTAGTGCCAATGTAATCCTTAGACTAGATGATCAACCGGGTCAGGACTGTCTGATGGGTCTTAATTTTTTGGATTAATAAAAATCAGTTCTTTTTATGTGGCTTCATTGCCTGCGATGCTGCCTGATTCTGTCACAGTGTGTAGTAGATGTTGGTGGAAGTGTTGGGCAGGACGGGATGTTGCCATATTTGAGGTGGTGTAATACCGAGAAAGAAATCCAACGGGACTAAGTGGAGACACTCAGCTGCTTGTTCCCCAGTGCACAAGTTACAGATATACAGGGCTCTCCGGTTGCTCCGGTACTGAACAACCATTGTTTTGGGGCTGCCTGCTCCCCAGCTTAGCATGGAGAGGCCACAGTGGTGACAGCCCCTCGCTTTGCAAGGACATAGCCCTCCATCTGTGGAGAGAGAGCAGAGGGGTCTCGTGAGTGTTTTGCTGTTGGGAGAGACAGTCTTGCTGCAAAAAAAAAGTTAAAAATCAGCGTGCTGAGTGCTAGATAGCAGCTAAGACTAGCGTCCTAGTCCTCGTCCTGCACCCAAAATGTTGCTACTTTCTTCTCTGCTGGCATCTGGGTTCCTGCTCAGCCTTGAGAGTGAGTCTGGATGCTTTGTACTCATTGCACATCCTAGAACAGTGCAGGGACTGCTTTCCTGGGGCTGTTGCATGGTCTGAGGCTCACAAATGTAAATCATGGTGGAGGAGGACAAAGTAATATATGTGTTTAAGGGACTTGCAATTCCCATGGCAAGGCTGGTGAAGTAGTGCTTGTTTTGAAGAGAAGACAGTCTGGGTGATTTTTCTTAATTACTGTTTACCTAAATAAATAAATAATGCATATTCATGGCTTTAACTAAAGTAACTCATGTTGAAATGTTTACCTCTCCCGAGGATAATTATTAAGGGTGGGGTGCGGGGTGCAGCAATTAATAATAAAACATTTAGACGAGGTTACAGAGCGTTCTGATTGGAATAGTAAACATTATGCTAGAAATAAAAGCAAATACGTGGAGCTGTCTTGAATTTAAAAAAAAAAACAAAAACAAAACCAACGCTGCTATCCAAAGAAACATGCTGAACAGAAGCAGTCTTGGTGAAGGGGCTGTTGTCTTGAAACTCTTCAGTATCACAAGGGGGTTTCTTCAGTGTAAAGTTAGATTTGCTGGTGGATTCTCCCTTAATTCCAGTCCAGAAGAAAATAACATGAATATTGGCATCCACACAGATCCATGTGGCAGCTGTAATACCCGTTAGCATGGCTTTGAGACTGGTGAGTGCTGATTCTTAAACCAAGCGGCGGACAGTGTTTCACTTGTTTATATCAGTAGTAAACAAAACCTTTGTGTTGTGAACCTTCTCTCTTATACTCCTTTGAATTAATTTTTTTGCTCAGCCAAGAGTTTGAAATTTGGACCCATCCTTTCATGTCTTTTGGCTACAGCTCCTTTTCTGATTAATCAGCTCAAGGAGAGCCAGTGATGTATTCAGAGATTTCTGTGACAGCTGCATACCATTAGACCAAACGTTTAAAAAAAACACCCCATAATTGTAGTTTAGTGCAGTAAATACAGATTGGTCTTTCAGTTTAACATACGTTAGCAGGAGAACTGAGCCTAGGACATTAAAGCTGCTGCTTAACCCTGTGCAGCTGGAGCTCGCGGGGGTGGTGGAGCTGGTCTGCCCCATAGCCTTAGCCTGCCTCCAGCTCTTTCGGACTGGCAGAGGAACATGATAGAGCGATACAGTGTATCTGCCCTTTTGCACAGGGTTAGGGATGAAAAAGAGAGTAGAACATGGGCAGAAAGTAGTACAGATACTGGTGCAAACGGGATGGGCTCTTCATGCTCACCAAGGTGTCTGTCGGCCAGTCTTAGAGCAGCAAGCTGCTGTCCCTCTCCGAGCCATTCTCCAACTTTGGCATCTTTTGAAGATGAAGGCATCTAGACCTCATTCTCTAGGCTAAACTGTTCCCTTCTAAGGTAGACACAGAAGCAGTGAGCGAGCTCACCAGCACCTCGCGTGCTCGGTGTGTTGCTGGCACATGTCCCCTGGATACCCTCTCATCTAGAAACCGAAAAGCAGCTTTTCTTTGACTGGAAATGCGGTCTGACTATTAGGTGCGGTAGCATCTTTGCTCACATCTGTCACTAGTGGAAGTCCCTGGCTCTGAAACAAAGCAAGATGTCGAGGAGCAGGCACTGGTGGATGGACTGCCTTGTTTCTAGCAAAAGTGGTGGGAACATACAGTTGACTTTTTAGTCCTTGTGAGGCAGCTCTACAGCTGCTTCTGGCTAATGCATTTCCTCAGCCACATTTTCTTTCTCTGCTTTGGTGGGTCAACTTTTTCCCTGACCAAACTGCCCGCTCTGCAGGATCTGTGAGTGACATCTGTACCCTGGAAGATGAGGGTACTAATAGTGGGACAAAGTGCCCTGGTTGTCCATCTGCCCTGTAGCAGAGGGAATGGTTTTATAAGCATGGTGCATTTCCCCATTGAAAAAATCTATCTGTGTTTGCCTCAGAAAGATTTCTGAGTAGCAGAAATAACCATCTGCACTTTTTTTTTTTTTTTCAAAGTAAAGGTTTCTGGAAGTTTCAGCCACACACCTCCCAGTGAAGTCAGTGGCAGCAAGGCAGCCAGAGCCTCAGCAGTGCTTTACAGGTTGAGAAGGCGCTGCACATGCAGAGTGCACAGCACAGTAAACCCAGTATCAGCTCACAACTAATTATCTGTGTATAAAAATTCCCCTGCTCACCATTTTGCCGTTAGAGGCTCGCTGGTAAGATTTATGACTCTGGCTAAAATGAAGTACCATTTCCTTTTTCTCAGCATTACTGTGCGTGGCCTCTCTGGCTTTTCTTGTTAAACAGACTTGAGTTCACCCAACTGGGAACATACTTTTGAAGCTCTTTCCCATCACAATTCTGCCTTTCTCTTCTTCTGTTTGTTGCAACCGGTGAAAATAACAAAACATTTTCAGGCCTTTCAACTTTGCCCTGCTTGACGTGAGGGTGAAGACAGAGAAGGTAAGAGGTAGCTCCTTCACGTGAGATACAGCCTCACCACAACTTGCCCAGGCTCATGGTAGACACATACATCTGGCAGCACGGGCTCCTTCTTCACCGTTTGATGCACAACTGTTGCATTCAACATTTATATGAGCTAAAGGGTAATTTCTTCTCTTCATGGTAGAGCATGGGAGACCAACTGTAGCGCTTGGAGAAAGACTATTTCTCCTCTCCTTGTGTTGCACACATCCATGCTCATTTCACAGGCTGATGAAAATGAGACCATTGACTGAACTTTCTAAACTGGCAAACACATCACTGACTTCACCCTGGTCTGAAATCACCTGAAAATTAGTTTGTCTGGTGTTATAAGACAGTAGGGGTTTTTTTTCTGAATACAGAGGGAAAAAAAGGAGCAATGTTGAGCTACTGCCATCTCTCCCATTCGCATTAAACATAGTTATTTTTGTATTAGAGCTTGGAGGAAAACCGGTAGAGATGCCAGATAAACCTTCCCAAAACAAACATTTGTGTTAATACTTAAATATTGTTCATCTTTCGCAGAATTTACTTGTCTGTTTCCCACATGCTGAACCTTATGGGGAGTTTTTGTGGTTGACTGTGGCCCATTCTTTCATTCTGTATGTCAACTGTTTCCTCGATTTGCATTTTTTTAAAAGAAGCTGGTGGTAAAAGTCTGACTGTGATAATCATTCAACGCGGGAACATCCTTTCAGCAGGGCCAGTGTGCAGTCCTGCACTCCTGTGGTTCACGTGCATTGGGGCAGAAGTCTTGGAGAATAGAATAAATCCAGTGAGCTGCATCATTTCTCGCTGTGCTGGGAAGCATCCTTACCTCAGAGACCCAGCGCTGGCTAATCCAGTGTCATCTTTCTGAAATGCCGGGCTCGTGGACAGTGATTTCATCCTCATCACTGAGCCATCTTACTTTCTCCTGTTTGCATGTGTATTAAGCAAAATCTCTAGTCCTTGTCCCTAAGGAAGAAAAAACAAATTCAGATACCTGAATTTCCATCAGATCCGACACAAAGTACGAGGCGTGGTGTTTGCTCCATATTAATTTTACTGCGTAGGGCATAAATTGTGTGTCATTTGATAATGTTGTTGTGTGGGGGTCTTTCTCACTGCATGTACTAACTTTCCTTTACACCTAGCCGTTCTTTCATGAGTCATACCGCCAAGATAAAATATTTTCAACGATGGCTTTATTTTAAGTCAAGTATATTCCAGTGATAAAGTCATTCAGAATTTACATAAAAAGATTTACATGTTCCTGTGGTGACACTCTTGAACTAAAGTCTCCCGCCTCTCCTAGCCCAGCCTGGCTGATGTGTCACAGAGCTGACTGCAACTAGAGGACAAGAGGGAGTGGAAAATTCCCCCCACGCACATCCCCCAGCTCCTCTGAGGGTTTTCCATTTAAGCCGTGTTGGTGCTGTTAAGTGTAGCTGGGGAAAATCCAGTCTGCAGGCCCTGGAGCAGTTCCCTGGCCAGCACAGGGGAGCAGGAACTGCCTTCCCCTTCAGTCAGCCAGCAGCAGTTATCTTGCTGCTTGTCCTCATGACTTCAATCATGGCTTCTAGCCACACCAATTCCTCGCGTGGTTTTGCTGTTACCTGAATGAACAGCTCAATCTCATCTCTGCTGGCTGTTGACACAGCTTTGCCCAGATAGGGACAGACCACAGAGCCAGTCATAGAATTGTAGAATCATAGAATGGTTTGGGTTGGAGGGGACCTTAAAGATCATCTAGTTCCAGCCCCCCTGCCAGGGGCAGGGACACCTCCCAGTAGACTAGATTCCTCAAAGCCCCATCCAGCCTGGCCTTGGACACTTCCAGGGATGAGGCATCCTCAGCTTCTCTGGACAACCTGCTCCTGTGTCTCGCCACCCTCAACAGAAAAGAATTTGTCACTAATATCTAATCTAAATCTTCACAGTCCTAGGTGGGGATCTGCCCGCTTCTGGTCCACACCTCCTCAGTTGTGGTGGTCTTCTGCAGCCCACCTCTTGCTGTGCTTTCAGACTTCTGGTTCTGTCAGCTCGTGGTCAAATGACGCACGTGAGCAGAAGCGGGAGTGATGAATGAGCATGTTTCTTCTCTTTGGAAGAACAGAGCAGGTTATTAGGAGGAAAATAAATGCACTGATAGTGAAGCAAACCATGTGTCTTTTCTGACATAGATATCAATATCATTTTAGGATTAGTTTACAGATTTCAGGGAGAGATCCTGTGCTGAATGTCAGGAGCACTGTAAATGCCTCCTCAGCCTCAGGCAATCCTTTGAGCAGTTTCAAGCTACAAATGTTGCAATGAAGCTGTTTCAACCAGAAAGAAATATTCTTCAGCTTCTCTCGAAAACATGCAAAATGTAAAGAAAACACGTTTGCTGATCTGTGATAGTGTTGCATGCAACAGATTGGGATCCTTGACTTCACTGGGAGTAATTTCTGCACACGTTTGCGTAGGAAACATTGCACTCCACCAAGTGAGGCATCGCTTCAGAAGACACCAGCTCTGTTTGCACATCTGTGCTCACTTGTCCCTGCTTGCTGGTGCGCAGCCTTCCTTAAATATCTTTTTTCTCCTGTCCGCATCTGCGAGAAGCTCACCACCCTGTCTTGTCGTGTGGGTTCATTTTACTTAGCCCAAATTTTACATGCCCATTGTGAACATTAGAGCATTTGCTAACCCCACTGTGTATTTGTTGCTCACCTCCTCCATTGCACTCTCACCTTCTCTGGTTTTCCTGAGCATGATTACATGATTTTCTGTGTCCAAAACATTTTTCATGCAAACTGGAGTAATACCCAGGTACATTCATCATGTTATTCTCAAATAATCTTCCTTGATTTGTTCATTGCAAACTGAAGAACTTACCAATTTTTCTTCTCTTTAGCATCAAAGCTCTTGTTGTTTTACATCAACAACAAAACCTCTCCTTGAAATGCACTGTCCGCGTAACAGCAATCCAAGCTGGAAGATGTTCTTCTGAAGCAAATACTTTTTTAGTTTCTTGCTTCCTTCTGCCAGTTGTGGTGTCTGGTGCGTCTTCCTTTACATTTGCATTCTTCACCGCTAGCTTGAGCTGCCAAGCAGTACTGGAAGCCCTCAGAAAGGTGGGGGGAAAAGTTAACCTGGTTCAAAAATGTACAAGAGGTTGTTAAACAATATAAGTTTGGATAAAAGGAAAGCAACAAACAAAAACTTATAATGTCTGGTTTGAAGTATTATTTTTATAACTTTCTCTGCAGCTGTGAAAGCAGATGCTTCTTTTTAAAGTAAACATAAGGTTTCCGTACGCCCCTCGTGACTCCAGGAGCTGGACCTTCAAGTTGACAATGATTTTGTGGCCTCTCATGATCCTGTAACAGGTTGCCCACAAAGGCAGGTCTGTGCTGAGAGCTGAGACCATGATGCGAGCGAGGCTTGGAGTGGAAAGCACATCTTCGCCTGCCTAGGATTTGGCTTTTTCCCTGCTGTAAGGCTGGCCTGTCAACATGCTAAAAATGCTGAAACTCCTCTTCAGTAGATGCGCCGTCGGCTCTTCATTTTGTATAATCTCATTTTTCATGTATTCCTCGCAAGTTTACAGCTATAGCGACAGTTTTGCTTTTAATAATTTGCCTGGTTTCAGAAGGAAAATTCTTTTATTGAATGGAAAGCATGAAGACGCCCTCGTTTTGAGCGTGGGCGGGGGGTTAGGTTTCATTCTACCCTAAGCTGACCTCTGGGCAGAGAGATTCCTGCTTTCATGTTTTAGATCATGTGTAAAACCTGATGCTGGCTGGATCATCCCGCATGGGGCAAGAATATCTAGGGAACATGGGGCGAGATACGGAGTAAGACATTTGCAGAAGGGAATAAAATGTTTGGGATGCAGCCTCATGCTTTCTACAGCAGTGACCATCAATCACACCTTCTCAGAAAAGCATGGCACTGGAAGTCTTCCTCCCTTGCCTTTTTTCTCTTGTTTCCCTGTTCCCCACTTCTGTTTGTTCTCCTTTCCTTCTGATGTGCTATGGCAAGTGCAGTTTTAGCTCAGAAAACTAACCTGTCCGTGAAAACACAAAGCTTTCCTGGTTTTATTCCTTTGCCCATTGAGTAAGCAACAGTTATTTTTGTTCTAGCAGTGTTTTATGAGTGAACAGATTTGGAGTTTGTATTTTTAGTTTTATAGACAATTCAGATAATGTATATTTGTGACCATAAATATTTGGTCCTTTTATCAATGGGTGTTATACCCAGTTGCAGAAAATTATATAAACTCAAGAGACACAAGCGTTGTGTTCCTAGTGTAGCCTTATGGTTCTTTTTAAGGATCCATATAGATAATCCTTAGAGGTGGCAGTATTTTGAGCATCTGTTGGTAAATCATCTAGCAAGTAAGAAATAAACTACTTTCATAAGTGATCCAGTTCTCTACAAGGCTTGGAGTAAAATGCTGTAGCGTCAATGTTCAGAAAATATTGAACTTTTTTACCAGGATCCACATACTTATAAAAAACAAACAAGCCTCTTTACCGGTTGCTCTGCTTTGTGTTATTTTTTGACTTTTTTATTGAGTCAGTAGATATTTCTTGAGAAACGAGTTTTTACTGAAGAGTTCACTTTTCAGGTTTCAGAAAAATAATAGTAGGATTTTTTTAAAAAAATAAACTTCAGATTTTTATTTTCGTTCCCCTCACATTCCCCTTCACCTAGCTTTATTTTGCAGTAATTCTGCAGACACAACCCTTGCAGTGATCCTGGGAAGATGGATACATGTCACTGCTTGTTCTGCTGCTGTCCCCTTCTGTTCAAAAGAAAATCATCTTCCTTTCCATACCCAATCACCAGCTTTATTCAGCTAAATAGTAGTTAAGCATTGAATGTTTTTTCCAGGAAAACAGTAAAGTGTTGGGCCCTGGCAACTTGAAAACCTGAACTTGAAAATCCCTGTAACTTAAAACTAATTACTTCTCCTTCCACAAGTATTTCCTTCCCACCCATCTCCCTAACCACTTCAGAGTGTGAACACTTCCTGGACAGATGGGGGAAGCCTTTTTGGAGTCATAGAATCGTAGAATGGCTTGAGTTGGAAGGGACATCTGGGACTGGGTGTTTGGTGGGATCTGGACTCTGCAAGGACTCAGGGACTCGGGTGCCGGAGGGCTCACCGTCTCTTCCGGCCCCCCAGCCCCAGTTCTGCTCTCAATAACCCTCCCCACCCCATAGTGCCTCCTTTCTGGGGACCAAGCCCTGAGCCCTTTGCATGGCGGTGGCAGCACGAGGAATTTGCTGTGGGCCCACGCAAACATTTTATTCCCTCTCCGGTTTTCTTTTGGCAGGGACTGGTGTAACCGGTAATTTTGCTTTAGGGTGTATGGAAGAATGTGATACATGTTGCATTAACTTGGGGATACCGGGCTGTCCTGATGGTATTTCTTCTCTGAAGCTCCCCAGAAAAAAAGCTGAAACAGAGGAACAAATTTGGTGTTCCTAACATATTTCTTGATAAAATCAAAGCAAAGCTTTGGCAAAAGTCAGTATTAATTGTTATGGAAAATGTTAGACCATTTTGCTAGTCTTGCTGGAATACCTTTCTAGTGTGATGCACAGTTTCATAGATCTACAGGATAGTCTGGGTTGAGCTTTAAAGCTCATCTAGTCCAACTCCGCTGCCATGGGCAAGAACATCTTCCACTAGACCAAGTTGCTCAAAGCCTTATCCAGCCTGGCTTTGAACACTGCCGGGAGAGGGGGCATGCAAAACTCCTCTGGGCGACCTGTTGCAGTGCCTCACCACCCTCACAATAAAGAATTTCTTAGTATGTGTTCATAAGTATGCACATACCTGCAGTTCAATCTGGTAGAATAATAACAGGAGGTTTTGTTTATCTGTTCTGTAATTCTTCTCAGGGGCCTTATATATCTAGGTGCTATACCAATGCAAGGAAAACATAATCTTTGTTCTAAGATGTCAACAGCTTAAAGGTAACAGGAGGTATGTAATGGGCATAATGTAATTGTGATGTTTGACATAAAGATTTCATGTGTTTAAAAAAAAAAAGCAAAAGGCCCCCAAACTGCTTTAAGAATTAGAAGTCGGGGAGAGAGGAAAGAGGCTGTTTGTGAAGATTCAGTGCTTGAACTTTTTAATGCTTCCCTTTATTTTATTTTAGGTTGCTATCGACTGAGTTGCCAGAACACTGCCCTACAAAGCTTTGGAGGGCCACTTCTTCATGGATTTCTGCAGCCTCTTAATTTCTCCATTGATCCTGTTCCCTGCATCGTGAAAACATTTTAGCCAGCACAGAACCTAGAAAAGTTACATGTAAGTCATAATTCAAATTCCTTTCTATTTAGAGAAAAAAGGAAAAAAAAATGTCTAGGGGAGGCAAGGTGGAGGCAGTAAAGATCATACTTCAGAAAAATACTGTAGAAGCTGTAGTTCAACAACAAACATTAGGTGGTGAATAAATTGTTACTGAAGTCCTTACTTGCTTTTTTAACCTAAATGGTGATTGTCTTTTTGAGGGCTTTTCTAAGTGTTCTGCTACCCTAGTAAACCATAGCAAGAAACACTTGATATAGATTCTCTTCACCGTATCTGCCTAATAACACTTTGTTTTTCTCCGCCACTGGGTAAGCATGTTTATGCTTACCTTGCTGTGCTGTGCCGAAGCCACACGTGCCCTGCACGGGTTTGGAGGCCACCCTTTGCTCAGCAGGACTGCAGACATCCCCATATTTTTTCCATCATAAAATCCATATGCCCCTCCTTTGGGGTTTCCAGAATACCTTCTTCGGAGGAGCCCTGGCTCTACTTCTCCTTCCAGCCTGCTGCCCTGAGAGGCTCTTTAGGCATCACTAGTATCTTCATTGCCGCCTCCAGCTCTTTCCAGGTGGAGTTAGCTGTTCCACCTGGCAGTAGGAGGGTGGCGAAAGCTGTGCACAGATCTACTAGGGACAAAGGGGACTGAGGGGGCTGCAGATCCTTTCCTGTCTTTCTCCTCAGTCTGTGATAGCTCCTGGCGTGTGTTGCGCACTTTGATTTTTCCTCCCAAGACAGGGACTGCCTGTGATGCTGGACCATTATAGGGATGGCATGGATGTGATGGTCTGTGCTGTCCAGAAGGTGGGACAGCCAGAGCTGCCAGATTTGGAAAAAGGCTCAAGCCCAACTTGAGTGCACTATTTTTTTAAATAAAACCAAATCTCGTGGTTAGGAGGCTTTTATCTTTCAGGTAGTGGTACAGAGCAGCTTGGCAAAAGGCCGCCTGAGCCACAGAGAATATGAAATTGTGGTCCATAGCCTGGCACTGTGCATGTTCCTGCCCTTGTTCATTCATTGAATGAATTGTTCATGCCCTTGTTCATGCAGCAACAAATTCTTACAACGTAGTTTAATAATTAATCAGGATAGAGCACTGAAGCCAACCACAGAACTCATTGATGGTCCATTTTTATTGAATGTTTACTAGCGCCATTTTTAATCTTGGGAACTGACTTTTAATACTCCTTCTAAAAATATAGGAGTATTTTGGAACTGAAGAGTTTATATTAGAAATATACCTTCATTTGAGGCATTTTATTTGCTTGTGTGACACTCAAAGTGCTGTTTAAAACAAATGTCTGTTGCGAAAGGAGAACAGGTTTTTTAATGTGTATAGGAATTCAGTTTTTGAAGAGGATGAGATTTTTCCAGGTGCGAGGAATATCAGCAAAAATAATAGTGAAGTAGTAGGCAATGAAGAACGGGTGGGTAGTAAGAGAATTTGCTGTCAGAGAGGTCTTACAAGGTGATCAGTTGATTTTGTTTTCCAAAAAAGGGAGAGCATTACCATTTTGTTGTGGGCTTGGCAATACATGATGCAGTTATTAATCAAAACCCCAATACTTGAAATCATCTGGCTACAGGAGAATTTTGGATCTGGCTTGAAACTTGTTTCTAGTGCTTGTCTTGAGGGAAGGAGACTTGAAAACATGAGTTGTAACGGCTAGACAGGCAGAAACAACTCATTGTTCATTAGTCCTACGTAGCACCATTCTCATGGGGTTTGGAAGCCTTATTCACAATTTTTTTGCAAGCTTTTCTCATGATGTTTGAAAAGCTTATTAGGCATCTTGCAAATTCACTATTAAAAGCCCTTTCAGAGGAACTAACTTTAAAAATGGCATCCTTCTTAGGGGACTTGGAAAAACAGCCAGAAACTGAATGGGCATAAATGGAAAAAACCCTCATTCATTCCAAGTTGTGTGGAGGAAGTTTTGTCTTGCTCCTTCTTGTGCTGTAAATAATCAGAAATCTCTATTTCCAACAGTAAAATCAGGTCTGGGGACCAAATAAACTTGAAAACCAGTGTGAGGATATAGGAGCCGTGATGTGCTTTCTTTTTTTTTCCTTTTTCTTTTTTTTTTTTTTAGCTAAGAAAGGGTGCTTGGGTTGTGCCAAGCTTTTAACACATGATGTGTGCTCTTAACTCCTAGAAAACACGTGGATTGCCTCAGAGGTTGTTGTTCAGGGTTACACCCATTGTGCCTGCAGATCCATGTCGGCAGAGGTGTCTGTAAGGGCAAGCTGCCAGTTGCTTCCTTAATTTCTCAGTTTTTCCACTGTCTTTTTTTTGTTACAAACTCTACTTGTAACAGTTACCGTGTTATAGCAGTTTCCTTAAAGAGCAGTTGCACAAGGTTGATCCAGCTGCAACAACCGTATTCTTCTTGCTTTTCCCAGGGTGCAGTGTATTTCGTAAACACATATGCCTTGCCCCTTGTAGTACTACTACAATCATAGAATCATTAAGGTTGAAAAAGACCTCTAAGACCATCTAGTCAACCATCAACCCAATGCTATTGTGACCACTAAACTATATCCTGAAGTGCTATGTCTACAATGCTGATTGATGTGACCTTTGCCAAAATAATATGTATTGATGTTTGAATTCAAAGCAGAAGGTATCTTCTTGGTTCTGACAGAGCAGATTGCACAACCTGGTTCTGGTGTGTGTCTGCCAAGATTTAAAAAAAAAAAAAAAAAAGTTCTTCAAGTCCCCTGGGAATTACCAGGCATGTTAGTGTGTGTGTATTATAATAAGGAACTGCTGGAATTAGCGAGGATCATGGAATCATAGAATGGCCTAGGCTGGGAGGGACCTTAGAGATCATCTAATCCAACCCTCCTGCCATGGGCAGGGACGCCTCTCAACTAGACCAGATTACTCAAGGCCTTGAACCTGGCATTGAACGCCTCAAGGGAGGGGGCAGCCACAGCCTCTCTGGACGAGAAGCCGTGCTCTTTGCTGAGGGGCTCACAGCTCTAGTGTCAGAGTACGGACAGAGCTTTGCTCAGGCGCTGGGGACATGGCCGTGCCTTGGGGCAGGTACACGGATAGGCTGCTGACATCCCAGCAGAGGTGATGGGCAGCAATTTCTAGCAATTACCATGCTCCGCTCGTGTTTCTCACTTTGTTTTATCCCGTGTGTTTTCTTTCAAAAGCAGCAAAAATAGCACCCCAGTCAATGGCATTCTGCGTTCTGATAAGTTGTCTGAATTTGTATTGCTTATGCAGTGTTGAGAATTCAGCAAGGGCCTGTAAGTGCTTTTTCTGAGGGGGGGAAGCAACCCAAAACTGAGAAACATCTGCACACATTCATATTTGCTAGGCACAATGTCTTTCAGAATATTTAAAAGAAATTTAAGAAAATTTCTTGAAATCTGTCCTACGACCATCTGTAGGCAGATGTAAATAATGTAAACTCTTAAGATGCAGATTTTAGTAATTAAATGTCTGACACCCGCCTACCACCACAGCCCGGGAAAAATGTATCTTTTTTAAAATCTGCACTGAAAGGTCAGGTAATTTGACTGAAATAAGAAGGAATTCGGATTTCTGAAGGCAAAGTCCCTTTGAACACTGACTTACCCAACACTACTAACTCTAGGTACCAAACCCACTTCCCGCATGCAGTGGACGTACCTGAGGGCACGGGTGGTTATATCCTACTGGATTTTGGTGTGAGATGTGGCTGTGTTTGGATTTCATGATTTTTCTGGGATGTTTTCCTGTTGGAGCACTGTGCTAGTTTTATAGTGGAGAAGGCATTTTCTTACCTTTTTTATGATACTGTCATATCAGGGCTCTACACTTTGTGCACCGTCACGTGGAGCCTCTCCCACCCTGCGGACCTTCACGACCTCCATTGAAACCGTGTCTTGGGCGTCTCACTCACAACTACTGAAAAACATTTTCCTACAATCTAGGGGAAATCTCCTTTGTCGCTAACTAATCCAGTTATTCCTG
>NW_009736861.1:46378-82696 GCF_000703405.1 Apaloderma vittatum | reverse complement strand
ACTGCCAGCACTGCGTGGGTCCCTCAGTGTGATCAGGTGCTCCTTGGCACCATCACTGCCTCTGTACCCAAGGCAGACTGCACTCTCTTCCTGGGTGGCTTTTTAGAAGTGTTTGCTGCAAATATATCTGTTGATTAAATATATTTTTATTTATATATGCATATGTGTGCAAATATATATAAAAGTAAAAATATCTTTATATGTAAAATAGTTGGATATAAAGTATATAATTAAAAAAAAAATTTAAAATATCCGTCTGGACAGACATTTTCAGCGTATTCTAAAAAAGCACAGGGGTGCCTTCACGCAAAGCAGCTGTGCATTCACGTGTGCGTGGGTGCCTGGGTGTTTCTGACCAAGAGCCTCGTGCTGGTGACATCCCCATCCGGGGATGTGCAGCAACCAGCGGCTTTATGGCCAGGAGGAGCATCCCACTTGCATTTAGCTGGTGTGATGCAGGAGGACAGCGTTGTTTGTCGTGGTACAGCATGCCGTACGAAACCAAATTACCCTCACACCTCTCCCCTTTGCTGCCATTGACCACAGGTTTGTTTGTTCATCACCGCGGCGGTGCGACCGGCCGCGTGGGCGTGCGCAGCATCATCGATCTGTTTACTTGGTGTTCCCCACGTGGCCACCGTGTTGTGGCGAGGACTTTTTATTTTTCGCTGCGGCAGGTGACATCCCGGGTGTGTGTGTGTGTCAGCCCAATGGGCCTGAGTCACAGCCCTCCCTCCATGCTGGGGCCGACTGTGCTTCCCCTTACCGAGGTGGGAGCGAGATGTTGTCCCATCTCGACGGGATGGTTTACCTGCCCGCACGTTGCTTTGTCAGTTTGCTTTTACAGAAAAGAGCGAGAGATGATGATGGCTAGATCAACTTTCTCTTTAACCCAAACCAGTGAAAAGTAAAATCCCTCTCACCGCATCAGTTTTGTTTTCACTGCTGGTTCAGCCTCCCCTCTCCCTCTGGCAGAGCCTTGCACAGTCATTCAGAGCGCGGCTTGGGGGTGGTGTGGTTGTTAGCTCAGTGGTGTATGACCCATTTATTTTCATAATACTTAGACACCCGGTGCTTCTGCAGCATTCAGAGCACGGCTTCTAAGACCTAAATCCTCGCCAGGAAAGCACACACCTGATTTCAGCATGTGCAGAGGAATGCGTAGAGAGTGGCCAGCTCCACACTCAGCTAGACAGGGGCTGCGAGAAGGTGATGGGCAACGGTGAGCTCTAGCGGGCAATTAATGAGCGAGTGCAGGTAAAGGTATTTTTTTCCAGAGCTGACACGTTGTCTTAGGTTATTTTGTTAAATATTGATTGCTAGCTTACGGGGTGTGTTTCCTGTTCTGATTTGCAAGGAGTTGAGAAGTTGGAAGTGTTGTAGTAGATGCTCTTCTGGCTACAGTAGCTTGCATTTTCAGAGACAGCAAGGTGATTACTGACATGAGATTGTTCACTCTTCTGTCCTCGTCCCCAGATGTGGCATCATCTATACTCTTGTTGAGCCTTTTCCTAAGACGGACCTTTTTTATTTATTTCTTGTTTACTCAGTTAGTTGAGTAAGCTTTCCGCAGATTTGTGGATGATAATTACATTCATGCTTGTGTTGCTTTTTGTAAGTGGAAAGAATCAGACATTGGACAGACCGGAGAGTAAACTGACATCGTAGTAGATCTGGGGGGTTTAGGTATAAAATTTGCAAAGTGACTTGAAGTAAAGTGAATTTAAACACAATGAAATCATCCTTGAAAGCATTTTGGTTTAAGTTCTACTATTATGAATGTAAAGGGATTTTTTTTTTTAAATTGCCAGTTTCTGGGTAGAGTATTCAGCGAAACTTCTCACAGGTAAGTGAAGCGTTAACTCCTTTGTACCTCAGTAGTTTGGGCAGTGCAGGAGAAAGAGTCAGAGAGAGGCATCTCCTCCATTTCATCGTTTGAAAATTGGTCAGTGGTCAGCTAGCTTAGAGAAGGCCTCTGCCAGGTAATTGAGAGAAACCAAATAAATGTATGAAAATCCATCAGGATTCCAGACAGTAGATACACACTGCATGCAGATAGCTGTCCTTGATGTTTAACAAAATATAATGGCAGTCTGAATACAAACTGGAAAAAAAGTAACAGCAATTAGCTAGTTTGCATCCTTTGTTCAGATGAGCCATGAGTTCTGGGGTTTTTGCATTTATATACTTTTGCTGTAGGTGTTGGAAGTGTGGGTGGCCATGAAAAAGTGGTGGTTACAATAAGATTTTCCATTTATTGCCCTTTGTGTACAACTAAAAATAAGATTCAAATGCTTCAGAATTTGTAAAGCAAGCATAATCCTCCTCTTAACTCTGATGACTGGCTCGCCTGCAACTTCAGCTCTGTCTGGTGAGTCCTAGGCTTAAATGCTCGTAAATGTGTCTGTGTTGGAAGGACAGCCAGTTTGCTTGCGGTGTGGTCTAGCTATGTTAATTCATCAACTTCTTATTAAAAAAAAAAAAAGAGGAATTAGGCTTAGTGCATAAGCAAAATGTAGTGGTGAAAGAATTTTGGAAGCAGAGTTGTTCTACTCTCAAAAAAAGTTTTGGAGAGGACTGAAAGATCTTTAAAATTAGCCCTCCAAAACTTCGCTGGTTTAACTTGAACTGTTCATCCAGAACTTCATCTTCTGGCAAAGAAAAAGAAATCTATACAAATCAGCTGACCATCAAGAAACAAATTCTCAGGGTTAGCTTTTAGCATGTAAAATCCTTTTGGTTTGGTTTTTAGGGTGGCAGTATTGAAATACGCTGTCTTGGTAACTTTTCCAGGTAGTTGCACCGGTTAGGAATCCGCTAAATTAGTTGCGATATCTTGAGTTACTAAATCTGTTCTGACCACATTAATTGATATGTCAGCTTGTGGCCAATTGAAGCATTAAAGGGAGATGTTGTCAGCCTGTGCAGGGAAATTCGTAACTTTGTGGTGTCAGGTTTGGTGCTGTCCCAGCTTCACTCATTAAGTAGCTGTGGCATTTCCAGGGTATGAGTATGCTTGTGCATGTCAAGCTTCTCGATTTGACATCATTCTTGTGATGGATGAGTAGAGAGAGCATCTATCCAAGAGCTGCAGAACCAAAGGTAGAGACAGAAAACTTGCTTTCTGCTGCTTTCCCATCGCTTCGTGACCCTTCCAGGTTGTCCAGGCTTGGCAAGGTAGCGGAGGTGTTGGTCTTGAGGATCTGGTGGCGTAAGACAATAAGTTTTCACTCTGAGTAACGCCGCGTGGTGGGGAGGGTGTGGGGTGCTGGGGGCACTTAAAGGCACGTGTGATTGATCAGCGGAATAGCCATGCTGTCGGTGGTGAGTATTTTATTATGCAACATGAAACCCCTTTAAAATAGCTTGGCACAACCCTTCCCCTCTTCTTAGGGGAGCTCGGTGCCTGTTGTTGCTGTCTTACCTCTTGGTTTTTGCTGAAATGCACGTTTCTGCTCCTGCATCTGCACAGAGACATTGGACCAGCTCCTGCCTTGATCCGAAAGAGTTAATGCAAAGGGCTAGCGCAGTAGTCAAGGGTTTACATATTACAGGTGAGAACCAACAAAACTTTACCAATAATTAGTTTCCACAGCAGTGATTGCTGTAGGGAATTACATTAGATCTGTTGTAATCTCCTGCATGTCTCGGTCCTGGAGGTGACCAGATGCTGACAAGTGGCGTAAACATTTGTCACCATTTTTTCTGTGGAATTTTCCCTTTTTAATACAGATGCAGAGGTGGCTTTTTTTTTCTACCTCCCCCCCCTTTTTTTTTCTACTGCTGCGCCCAATGCACATGAGTTCAAACCCGATGGCTTTAAAGATAACGTCAGGAGAGAGTGTGTCATGCAGCGACGCTGGCGCTCACACGCTGATCACCGCGGCCGCACTTTCCAGCTGGGTGAGGCACGCCGGTCTTTTCCAGGGGTATCGCCACACGGGCTATTTTTAGAGATGGTACATCAGACACGTTGTGCAACTATCAGTACCCGCTGCAGGGCTCTTCATTTTTTACCTTGTATGGTGATGAGGTTTTTAAGGTGTTTACCTTTCTCTTGAAGAGGTAGAACGGATCTCTTGTTTGATTCTTTCGACTGCTTGCAGAGCTGCTCTGTGGGATCTGTGGAGTTGTGTTTTCTGTGCACTGTCGAGAGGGAATGGTCCTTCATGCGGCCACCAAACTGGGATTAGTAGAAGTGATCAAAGCAATGCGGTTGAGATTTTCAGCGAAGAGCTCTTACAACCTGTTGGGTTGCATAGCGGACGACCTCGGGGAAACCCCCAGCTTGTTTTTGTTTTCTTAACTTTCCCACAGCAAACAAGCTGCACTCAGGCATTTTTACAGTTGTCATGAACTCTTTCTATGGCTCTCAGTTGCTGGAGTCCTTTAAACAGCCACCTTGGCTGTCGCTGCAGGGAGGTCCCCTGATCAGATCCTGGTCAGCTGGTGATCCCCTCCCACACACCCTGGGGGGGAACGACAGATGTTTGGGGACATGGTGCAGCCTCACAGTGGGAAAAAAGCCAGACATAGCAGCCAGCTGCTGGTTTTACAGCTACCTGAAAGGGGGTTGGAGAGACGAGAGGGTCAGCCTTTTTCCCTGGTAGCAAGTGATAGGACTAGAGGAAGTGACTGCAAGTTGTGCCAGGCGAGGTTTAGAGTGGAGATGAGTAAAAATTTCTTCACTGAAAAGGGTCATTGGGCACTGGAACAGGCTGCCCAGGGCAGTGGTGGAGTCACCATCCCTGGAGATATTTAAACAATGTGTTCAGCTGACACTTAGGGACATGGGTTAGTGCTGACTTGGCAGTGCTAGGTTAATGGTTGAACTCGATGATCTTAAAGATCTCTTCCCACCAAAGAGATTCTGTGATTCTTGTGCTTGTTGCTTGCTAGAAGAACAGAGCTGACCAGTCACAGGCTGCTTATTGTGTTGCTTGAATAATGCAAAAACATGAGCAATGCAGATTTGCTGTAATGGTGTATTTTAAGTGCATCTCTGCTCTGCCAGCTTCACTTTTAATGCACTCGCTTAAGGAATGCTTTGGAGGTTGCTGCTAATGGATGAATCTTCTGGAAAATTGGAATTTTCCAATAAGATTGACATTTTGGAGTGAGAACTATAAATCTAATGAGAGTATTTCAGCAGAGGTTTGTAATTAGGAATGAATGGGGGGAACTTGTACGCGCTGTCTGCGAAAGGGCACGATGGAAGGTGAAATTGCACCCTCTGCGCTGAATGAGGGATGAAAGCCAATGTATCAGTGTCATGGCATGACAGTGTAGAGTATAAATGATACTGTCACTGAGTGCTGCAGAAGGTATCAAGGGAATTCCACTCCAGTAAATTACATTACTTAGACAGACCTGAAGGCATTGTGTCTGAATGATTGGAGGGAAAAAAGGTTGTCAGCACAAAGCAGAAGATATTATGGAACAACTGGCTTCAGGGTTGGAAAGCAGTGTTTTTCTGATGTTTACCATGCAAAGCTCTTCAGATGCTTTTAAAAATCTTTTTGGATGAATTATAAATGTATTGATGAAGGCATAGTGGTTTTTGAGATGGTATTCAGAGTGGATAGCAGCCTGCAGCAAAAGACTGAGCATGCACAGCTCCCATTTTTTTTCAGTAGGAATTGGGGCTTCTTTAGACTTGGGAAAAATGGAGTTGTGTGTTTCCAGCTCAAGCAGTGATCTTTGTGCATTGCTTATTCCTTTGGCTGAGGATTTGCTTTTTGAGGTGGAGTTTGGTTACGGGGTAATTCTAGCCCAGGTTTGCAGGGAAAGGAGGATTGTTACTGTTCTCACTAGCAGTGTCTCAGCTGAATCGTGGTGAGCAGCAGCAGATCATGGGACACAAACTTTATGGTCTCTTAGAGGCACTCAGGCAGCATGGCGAGGTCCATGATGCAGGCAGCTGGGAGCATGATGTCACGATGACAGTGCAGCAAAAACCCAGAGACTTCATCCTTTTCAGTGTACATGCGCTGGGCCATCGTACCTTGTGTGTTGCTCACGCTGCTTTGCTTGTTGCCCACCCAAAACCACTTCTAACACCACCTTGCTTCCCCCAGCCACAGCAACGGTATTGAGTAGCATAGTTACTTTTTGCCATTTTTTTCTCTCTAATGACCTATTTTACATCCACCCTCACAGGGGCAGTACCTCAGAGATGGGACTTCACTGCTTCTCTGTATCTGACCTTACATGCAGACAACACCTACAAGCTCTTGTCATTTCCTAGTTTGCTGGTGGGTGAGACAGCCAGGCTCCCCTAGCTCTCCCAAGCTGCCGCTCCATGATAAAACACCTTCTCCTCAAAGATTCTAGGTTTCATACCTGCATTGCAAAATCCCTGCCGGCCTTGAGGCTTCTTGTAGAACTTCATGATTAAAATGATCTCTAAAGTCCCTTCCAGCCTAGGCCATTCTATGATTCTATGATTCATCAGACATTGTACTGCTTAAAAATATATTTTTCCACTTGCCTACTCATGGAAAGCATCACTGAAAGTACATGCTGTAAATAATGATAAGGGAGCAGGCTTCGTTTCTCCTCTCCAAAACTTGATTCTCAGCAAAGCCCACACATGGCAGGTGGATGGACATGCAGCACAGTTAAATTAGCAGTCTGTAGCATAGGCTTCTTTACCTGTAAATACTGTTTCAAGTTGGGGGAGTCATTAACCAGGAATTATGGCCAAAACTAAAAGTACTAACTGTCAGAAAGCTGCGGTTCGGATTCTTCAATGGAAATGGCCCGTCCTCCTCAGGATGCAGGATTCAGTCCTTACAGCCCATAGCTGGAAACTACAGCATCGAACCTACAGATAGTGTGGAAAAAAACTACAGGCAGTGTGAAAAAGCAGTGAGGCATCTGTGGAAAAGATACCCTGTGCAGGATGGGATTCAGTAGTAGAATGATTTATTAACAGAACCTGATCGTAGTCAAAGGTGAGTGGGAGTAAGCAAAGTGGAATTTGTATTTATACTTCCCACGTTAGAACTGGGCTGGAGTTGCTCAGGGTGTAGGACTGTGTCTGTCTGTCTGTCTGGATAAAAAGAGGAGATAAGATGTAAGATGCAAAGTTTGTCCTTATACCGTCATTACCATGGGATGCTACTATGCCTGCTTAAGTGCCCATTTGTCGTATTATTAAAAACCTGCCATTGCTCGCTTCTCCTATGGTATTTTGTAGCAAAAGATGGCATTTTGAGATTTATTTACTTTTTTACATGATGGGAAAGCAAATGCTTTTTCTTTTACTCAGTGTCATTCCTTTACTCATGATCAAGCCATATTTTGAAAATGTGGCTCTTTGTAGTCATCCATCAATCCACAGAAGACCCATTTGTTCTCCCTGCCCTAGCTATCTGTATGATGCTGTTTTCTTCTTCCCACGCTTGGTCCTGCAGCACGAACACGTGTAAGCAGCACCTGCGAAATCACCAGAGTCACTCATGGGAGCAAGGAATGTACAACTGGACTTCAAATGCTGCAAAACACTGGGGTTGCAAGAGTAGGGTAGAGTGGGAGAAGAAACAACCAAACTCTGTGCCCTGGGGAATGCTGAGAGACTAACCAGTATTGCTTTAACTGAGATATTGAGCCTGCTCGGTCAGATCCATGTCCCCTGGCAAATGTATTTTGTTGTGTAAATGGCTCCCTGCTGTCCTAGAAGACTATCACTATCTCTTCCTATCTTGTACAATAGATTTCTAAATTATCAATCTTTATGTGGGGAAGTTGTGGTTCAGTAAGCCCAGCTTGCTAACGAGTCAACTGTTTAATCTTAGTTCTCACTGCCAGTGCTTTTGATAACATAGGGCTTTAAAGTTTGACATAGCAGAAACTTCTCTATAAACTCCGATTTGCTTGCCAAAAAGTCAGCCTATTACCATTAATTCCCCTCTTATCATTAGTGTTATTAAACTGACGATTGATATGTAAAAACTGCCATTTGCATGAAGTTCCCAAAACTGCAGTAAAAGAGACTTTTGTTCTGACTTGGTAAAGAGAGGAAAGAAAAAAAAAAGTAAAATAACACTAGTTCTAACAGCAGAGATGTTCATATAAAGACATGTTCTGAACAATAAGATCGTTTATCCGTGTATGACATAAATACATCGGAATTTAAATAATGAGAGATCTTATGAAATGCAGCAAAATGCACACCACTGGCATTGTGAAATTTCCCTTCTCTAAAGCCCTATTCTTAGGGAAAAGCAGCTTTACTTTTGCTTTGAAAATCCATTATAAGCCTTTTTTTTTAAAACACTTGTCTTAGCGCAATATTAAAGCAATTTTATACCCTAAGAGCAGCTCTTCGATAAGGTAAAGTGCAGTCCCATGTGTGTATGTAATTGCAGTTTGTAATGCTTCTCACAATCCTAATTTCCTCAAAATTAAGAAAACTGCTCACCTTTTTAGGCTTTCCTTTTCCTCATTATTTTTTGTTCTGCTCGTTTTTCTTCCCCAAAAGATCCTTTTTTAAAAATCTCTTCACAGGAGGGGAAAAAAAAGACACAGAACACTTTCTGGATTCCTTGCAAAACACTGCTTGAAGGAAGCATTTTAAGAGTTTAGGTTAAAAAGTTTCTGCCTCTTTCGAACTGCATGGGTGACATTGCTATTTTGGGAGGCAGTGCCATCTGCTTGTTCAACCAAAAAGCGGGGAAGATATTCCTAGTTCTAGCATAGACTTTTGGGTTGATTCCATGTAAAATTGCTGACCGATTGTCCCTTGTGCTTGCCTCCTCTCTAAGCTGGGGACAACAAGGCCACTCACCTCTTCTGCTGTCACAGCTCGCAGGGGAAAGGTGTTCAGCTCATGGTCCACGACGAGTGAGTAAGACGTGGTTGTTCACACAGGCACAGTCTATCATGACATATGAGGTCTGTAATTCCCACCCATGGGTGTTGATGTCATGAGACCTATAACAAAGAGAAAAAAAGAGCAATGTAGCACCCAACACTTGGCACACTGCCGGTGGCTGCTACCTGCACGTGAAGGAGAGAATGTGTGGGGGAGACTCAGTTGGGTTTTCTTGGAGAGTCTGTAGTTTTGTTTGCTTTTCAGTAAGAAAGAAGGAGAACAACTCTACTGGGGTTTTTCTTTTGGAGCGATTAAAAAAAAAGAGGAGTACAAGGTTTCCTGAAGCACAGGTCAGCCATCTGTACCGGCTAGTGCATGTGTAAGGGGTGCGGGAGCTAGAGAGGACGGTAAGTCTAGGTGGGGAGGAACAGCAGGACTTGTAGGGAGTGTGGATGGACTGAAGGAAGAGGCTGAAGTGAGTAGAAGCAAGGTGGAGTCTAGTAGCATGTCCTACGTAGCGAGTCTGTGGAAATAGAACAGGGGAACATGGAAATGTGAGAAGACATTTCTATAGTCCTCTGCAGATGATGAAGACATTTCTCTGAGACAAGAGAGATTTACATCTGTGTTGTATTGTTGGAGTATTTGGAAATACATATATATCATCATTACAATATCTTCCTGACTGGCAAAATGTTTCATCCAATCTCTGTTGACAGCAAAGATTGCCTACTGATAATTGCTTTGCTTAAGTGTCTGATAATATGCTAGAAATGAGAGCATTCTTTGTTAGGTCATCTTTAATTATGCATGTACCACCTGTCAGCTTTAAATCTGGAGAAGATTAGTTTTCTCATTGGATTTAGAGTAGGGAAAAGAAGGGAGCCTTCAACAGGAGGACCAGGCTGTTGCAAACAGTGTGCCTATGGGGGAGTTTCACAAGCAGTCTCCTCATCTTCCCTAGTCATGGATACTGCCATTGGCACATGCAGAAATATTTGAAATATCGCCTAAGCTAGCTGCCGTAGCGATGGTTTTCGCAGGAAGAGGATTTCAGACCATCTGTTGCGTTTCCTAGTTTTCCTTTTCCCCCATTTCAAAGGGAGGGGGAGCGCTGAGGTCGGGGAGGATGCGCAGCAAGTTGTGGCTCCTTTGGCAGTGCTAGGAGGAAATCCCCCCCCAAAAGCCCTGCAAGGGGGTTGTTCACCACCGATTAAAACACATGATAAAACTGGTCAGGCCAATGAAGATATGCCAATCTAATAGGAAACTAAGGACTCAAAAGACTCAATGGATGGATGCTGTGTGGAAAAGCTCAACAGGGAGGGGTGGTAAAGGGCTCTGAGGATATTAAATTAACAGGGCTGACATTACCGGGGCTGCCTATGATGTTGAAAATAACCTTGGAGAGGAATTTTGTCTTTGTGAAGGGTAGAGAGGCAGTAATTATTTGGGAATAATTGAAGGGATTTTCAGTTCACAGGAGGATACTGGCTGTTTATTTGGTATGATAATAGATTTTAGGAACCCTCTTGCTTTTCTGGTCTCCTTTACTCCAAGGCCAGACTGGAGAGCAGGGAAAGGATGGTTGTTTTTCCTCTGAAATGCACCATGTGTATTGGAAAACAGGAATGGTCTTTGTTAAACTTCTCACCTACTCTCGGCAGGAGTGAGAAGATCACTTGGGCTGTCAATTGTTGGTCCTGCTGCTTCTTGCCTGTGTATCAGAGCAGCCCGTGCTTCCCACTTTCTGGGGTTTTGATTTTCCAGCTGCTGTCAACACTGCCTCAGCCTGCTGGAAAGAATTCCTCGGTTACACTGGTTAGCTTACACTGATCGTTTTTCCTGGTAATACCTTCAGCCAGAGCTATTTCTGAAAATCTGGGATTTGGAACAGTAGGTCAATTTGTAAAACAACAAGAACGAGCGAAGAGGGACAGATGGCTCTGGATGCGAGAGCGTGCTTCTGCTCATCTCCCATTTGGCTTTTGCTGATGCTTCGTCGTTGCAGGAGCATTTGAGGCTGTCGTTTTGCATTGGTTAAGCAGTAACTGCTCCTTTACTGCAAAGATTGGCCTGTGGCATTTGTCATGTCCACCCCTCGGCTCCCGTGGGGCTGCAGAGCAAACTTCCTCTGCAGAAGCTGGCAGTGCGTTTGCGTCCAAGGATGTGGAAAAGGTTTGGGAGATGAGTGGATTTTTCTGCTTGGAAATCTGCCTGTGTTTTTCCTGACCTTTTTTCCCCAGCAATTGCACTGAATGAGGCTCGTCTGATTATTCCTTTGCTGGCAATAAGGTTGCCAGACTCACCGTTCTCTGTTATCCCTGTGTAAATTATGACAACTTCGCTGTCCTCTGTTATGCTGTGGGATTTTGTTCAATTCCTAGGCAGAATCTGGCTGATTCACACTTGCTCACTTCTCTCACTCTGGATAGTGATTCCAGTAGCATCACCTGGACGTAGCTGAACTTTACAGAGCTCAAATGGAAAAGTGTGGGGGTGTGCCACAACCTTTTTTCGCTCACTCATGATTCATTCAGCCTTCCTTTCCACCCTCCTGCTGCATGCTAAAGGGCTTTCCAGTCTAGCAGCCATCAGTGAAAGACACCTTTTTCATACAGGCTCCTTCATTAAATGCAAGGGCGTATGCCTCTCATTATCCTTCTGCTACTGCTGAGTTGGGCAGCCCCACTGGACACTGCAGGAGATGTCCCGTTGACCAGTTTAAGGGACAGCCATACTTGAGTGAATGCAGTACTCTGCTTTTCTCTCTGAAAAACTAGGCAACTAGATGAGATTTAAGGGTGCTTATAAGGATTAAAGAAATATTTACTTAAACCCAGATTTGAAATCGCGAAGCAAAATTGCCAATAAAAAGAAAACAACATCATGCCCTAGCAAGGATTTTTATGAGCTCTTCTGGCTTACCAGATGTGGCTTACGTAGTCCCCAGGTCTGACTGGTCCTGAGGGCTCCTTCTTGCCCTGTATTTTAGAGATAATTACTTAAATTACTCAGAGCCATTTTTCTGGAGACCCTTTCTGCTCCCTTGTCCTCTCCTATGACTACCTGCCCCTTTTCCCTCCTCGACTCTTCCCTGGAGCTTTCCCACTGCCTTGGTCACAGGAGAGGCATCAGCGATCTTCTCCGTTTCTCACAGGGACACTTGTTTAATATTTGTCTTGTAACCTTTGGTGTGTTGTTGGGTTTAGGCTTCACACTTTTTCTTTCTTTTCACTCTTTTGAAAACACTACAGTAAAACTTTACACATGTCAGATTTAGTATCTGTTAGAGTAGATGTGTCACACAGGACTGAAAATTTTCCTTCCACAGCAGTGCAATGGTGCTTGATAGTGAAGCTGCTGAAATTCAGCTTGATGTGTTTACATTGAGCTATCCAACTATGTACACTGCTAATTTTAAGAGGAAGGGGAAGCGTTTCTTGGGATGATTAGTTTTGCCATATTTATGGACACGACCTCTCGCTGAAGCATGTTTTTCCTGACTCCAAGTCGGCCACTGACAGCCGGTGTTACAAGAGTTCACTGTGAGTCTCGTGGTCCGCCTGTGCTTATGTGTACACAGCACAGACGAGACGAAGCCACGGAGAGATAAGGCAGCAATGCTAAACCTTGTAGTAGTGAAGCACTTGAACAACCAACGTGGGCTGAATTCCAGCTCCTGTCTAGGCTGTAATGATGAGAATCGCCTTGGCCTTTAACTGATTTTACCAATCTGCATGAGTAGCCAAGCAGTCAAGGTGGTCGTCTCTCCCTTTCCTGCAGCCCTGGCGGTGGCAGCAGGAGCTCCTAAAGCAGCGGGTTTGCCTGTATCCCCATAGCCCTTCGGTAAATGGGGAAATTTGGATCTCCCAGCACGCCCTTTTGAGGTGTGGAGGCAGAATGGTGCGTGAATCACGTTAAGTACCACAGTCGGGTTTTGCAGTCAGTTGGCAAGTGGTGCTGTAGATCGATGGTAAATACATGCAACCTTCTTGAAAAGTTCAAGTGGGCAATCAGAGCGAGGCAAATGGTTGCTTTTACGCTTTGGTTGCAGAGCGTTTGTGGAGGGATTTCAAGGAAACCTCTCAGTAGCAGGAAGCTGGTGCTGCAGGCGTTCAATGAATGAGCTGCGTAGTTGCCTCCTGTGCCTGGTGCCCGCTTCCCCAGGCTGCTTAATAAATACGTGAGCATGGCCATTATCAGCCAGGCTCCGTTCCTTTCGCCTCTGCTAATGTGCTGCTATTTTATGTCGCATCGAGTGAGGGGGGAAAGTGGTGATGCGAAGGCTTTTTTTCCTTTCCTTAAATAGGATTGATGACCACAGCTTAACAGCATTCCAGGAAAAAGACATTTGATCGAAGGTGGCCAGAGCCTCTCCTGAGATGCTGCATAAGGACGTTTGTCCTAATAATAAAGTTCCTACTGCAAATCGTGCGCTAGCTTGCTGCAGCCAATGTGCATGGCCATATATGTAGAGATACCTCTTTAATTTCCATCCAGGCTGCCTCCGCCAACATCTCACATAGGCCCAAGGGCTGCACGGGAAGCCCCATGCCACTGGAAGCTCCATCTCGAGGGGATTCCTCCAACAGCACCCGCTCAGTGCCCTTCGGTGCCCCCTCAGCCATGGGGGGGTCTGCTCTGCTGTGCAGGAGCAGCAGCGAGCTTTCTGCACACTGCAAGGCGGAATTCCCGCTGGGCCGCCACGATGAATATTGCAGAAACCTCGCCGAGCAGGGGAAAGCATCGTGCTTTTACTGGCAAGGACTTGCCAGTTTGAATCACGTCTGTTGTATTGCAGAGGGGAATATTGCTCTGGTTGCAGTGGGTTAGTGGAGTACTAGCAAGTCTCATTTGCAAGGGGCTTCGGTCTCATCTCATCTGTCACCAAGAGAAAGAATCTGACAACTTCTGCAAATGCTGTTTTCACTTTTGTATTTTGTTCTCCAACCGTGTCCTTTGTTTCCAAAATGCTGTTTATGTACCACAGATTTTTTTTTTTTTGTGCAAATTGGCTCGCTCTTTCTCAGCTACCTGATTTTTATCCCATTGCTTCACCAGCATCTTCTTGTTAATTCGCATGATACATGATGACGCGATGTGATATCCCTCTCTAGTTAGCGAAATGTTAGAATAGCTGTTGGCAGCTTCTGAAAGAGTAATTAGCAAGTGGGAATTACTCAGAGATGTGCACACTAGCCTAAGTAGGCACGTCCCAGCTCTCTGCAAGTTCAAAAACTAGTAGGGACTTTTCTGGCTTTAACACAAGATTAATTACATGCTACTAGAAAAGAACATTTGCAAAAATGTGTAGTGTGTAATCAGGGCTACCGTGTCTTGTTCCTTGATTTGAAAGTGGACTTGATCGCAGAGAACAGGATTTTTACAGTCTTCAGTAGTCATTTTCCTGAGGAGGCGAGCCGTTTTGTTAGAAGGGGATGTCAAGCTCAAACTCAAAGCAGTAAGCCACCGAAGAGCGTGCTTAGGCCTTTGTGTACCTCAGTCCCCACACCGCTGGACGTAGCTTTGCCTGGTGTGGGGCTGGCACGATGCAAGCGCTTTCATGTGGCCTGCCTGAGCCAGGATCCCCAGCTCTGTAGGGCACAGCCCAGGACATCAGCATTTCCTTTCCTTCTAATGCACGGCTTTTTCTGTCCATGATGCTTTCCTGAGAAAGCTTTTTACACTGCTGTGCCTCTGCTTTGCATGGAGAAGCCCACATAAATCAAATATAGCCACGCAGCTGTGCTAAAAGCCTCCTTTTTATCCACGGGCATCTATTGTCAGCCAACTCTTATTTCTTCTCTTTCCTATTCTGTTGCTCCTCCGGGATCAGCCTGATGGTGGGTGGATTTTTGTTCGCTCTCTGCCCTAAGGTAATGGGTCTCTGATGATGCCATGGAGAGAGGGGACAGGTAGAGGGGAACTGTGTGGCTGGTGCATTTGGACTGCTTGACAGTTTTATTTTAAGCAAGCTCTTCTTGCCACCTCCGTAGCCTCTTCTGCTCTCTGCCTTTCATTTGACATCTCTTGTGCCCAATTCTCTAATCAGCTGGATTATCATCTCTTGGCACTGTATTCTCACCCACTCTCTAGTTTTTCACCAGCAATTACCTCTCCCCTCTCATCTCTTCTCCACTCTGACATTTTCCTGTGTGTGCTTCTCCGAGAGCCTGCAACTTTCCCTCCTCTCGCCTCTCGTTGAAAAAGCATCATCCTAGCTCCCAGTGAGGGAACAGACAATTTCCAGGAAACTTTTTTCCCTCAGTCACCTCCATTCCCACTGCTCTTTCAAGCTCTTTGGCAAGTTGTTCCCCTCTCTGTTCTGGGCAGCACAACCTCTGACTGCCGCATGCCCGCTCTTTTCTGCTCCCTCGCAGCATCCTTACATACTCACTCTAGTATGCAATGGCTTTATCTCTGCCTTCTTCAATTTCTTTTTGTTCAGGGAAAACAACGGAAAATAGCCCCTCTTTCCCACGATTCGTTCCCCTGTTCTCAACTCTGCCCCTCTGCCTTGCTGGAGGCAGTGGAAGCAGGACTGGGCTCCTGTCTCCTTACTGCAGACCCTTCTCCTTCGGAAGTTCTCCAGCCATACCTCCTTCGCCTCTCCTTTTGTATAACCCTTGATCCGTAAACCCCCAGCCTCTTCAGCCTCCTCTCTCTCCGAGGTAAGCCTGGTCCTTTCCTTTCTCCTTTCTTGTACCCTTCCACTCATCCATAATAACATGATTTTTAGCATCCTTGTGGATGTTGCTCCTGACTTTTCCCCATCCCTTCAACTTCTCGACATTGCCTCTGGATTATTCCCATTTCAGAGCTTTTTTCACACTTCTCTTTCCTCCTTTACTGTTACCAAAAGCATTTGCGCAAACCTCCTTTTCAGGATTTTAATTTCTCCTCTTCCTTATTCTCTTTTGGGAAAAATTCTTGCCACATGCAGAGGAGAAGAATGCATATGTGCATACGGACTTCAAGTGAGAAGTATATGGAATGATGGCTACAAATAATATTGAGCCATGTAATTTATACAGAACTGAAGAAACTTCTCCTCCTTGATATAAGTCTGGGTACCTTTTTTGTTAGAATTGGCCCAAGGACCCTTTTAATAGAAATCATGTCATTTTTTTGATGTTTAGAAAGCTCACATCACACAACATTGGGCTATTCCAGAAACATGCAATGAAAATAATGCTTATTTTCTGAGAGATATTAATTAAACATAGTGCTTATGCATGCACTTATATATATATACACACATGTACATGTATACGCATATGTAACTGTATGCACATGCACATACATGTCTGTTTTTAAGACACTATATTGGAAGAGGATTGTGTCATTCATAACAAAGTAGTGACTCTCCTGTATTTCATCAAGCAACAAGTATTTTTTAAAGCATTTTAACATTCCTTCGGGCATATAAACAAACTGTGTTTTACTAAGACTTAAATTTTTTAATATCTTGATCCTGTAGACTTACCTGATCATGACTTCCAATAAATATAAAATAACTGAGCTTATTTCTACAAAACTTGAATTGTGCTAATGGCAAAATCTTCATTTAGTCTGATAGCGGAAAACTGTCTCTTTCTTCCATGAAGCTGTCATTACGTCGTTTGTCTAAAACAACTGGATTCTTCTGACAGTCCAAGAAACACAGAACATTGATTTAGTTAGAGGGTATGTCGAGTTTTTTGTTTGTTTTTTTTTATAGCAGCTTGAAGTATAGGTTAGGTACAGTTAGGTTAGGCGGAAGTAGGGGAAGAAGTAAAAAAAAAAGGCATGCTTGTTTTTGCGTTACGGACTGTTCTCTTTTACATGTATATGGAGTGAAGAACTCCCTGGCAAGCACTAGTTCGGCATCTATGCTGGTCCCCTTTTTAGCACAAAAATTGCCGTAGGGGGTTGCAAGCGCTGGGAAGTATTGATTGTTTCATAGTGTGCTATTTGTATTACATATTTTACTTAATAATTAGTAATGCTTTTAGATTAGTTTCATTTGAAGTACTAATCAATGAGCTTTATAGATTCCCCGCTTTATATATAAACATGTCAGGCTTCAATGGAGTGGAAGAGTTTTATTTTATCCCAGATTTTTCATACTGTATATTTATTAATCTGTATTTACTCTCTTTGTATTCATGCTTTTATGGCTTGATCCTGCTTGTTGAAAAGTATCTCAAACCTCATTAAAGGGCATGGATTAAAGGCACTCAGCACCTTGACAAATAAGTGCTGGAATGTGCCAGCTAAGTCCTGTCACATGTAGACCTCCTAGTGCTTCTCACTACCTGTGCATCAGCAATAGGAGTGTCTGCCTCATTTCTTGCCATTTCCCTCTGCAGAACCTTATTTTGAACCATAGTAGGTTTGCCAGACCTTGGGTGCACATGATCATAGTCTTCTTGCTGTGATACTCTCTCAGCCGGTAGTTGGAACACCACTACCAAAGTGTTTCAGCTGAGGAGGGGAAGTAAAAAGGAAAATAAAGCTTGAAATTTTGTATTGGTTTTCCAATGTTCAGCATTTTTTTGAGCTCTTGTAAAGCTCTGGTGCCCCCATGCTGTGGAGTAAAGACATGAGATCTCAGCTAGGGGGTGGGTTTGAGGCCACAGGTTCAGCCATTGCTGTTATTATTCTCATGGAAATCCATCTGACCAGCCAGAAACTGCAAAAAGAAATCCCAGGGCAGCTGATGGCTTCTGCTTAATGCTGCCTCGGAAATCTGGTTTCTGACAAACCAGAGCGACCTGCAGAGCTGCGCTCTGCTCGCTCTGTCTGTATTCGTTGCAGCAGTGGGGACTGCTGGGTTGTGATTTTGCAGACCCAGTGACCGTCAGTCAGCTGAACAGGAATCTTGTGGCTCCCACCCTCCTCCTTACCCTCGTGGGCTCAAGGGTCAGGTTACACAATGGCACTCTGAGTTTGTTTAAGGTAAGGAAATTATGCACAGAAACTGGTAAAAGAATATAAGATTGTCAAGTCAAGTGAGAAATGTTATAACATCGCCTGCTCAGCCTTCAGTGGGATCCTGTGTGCATGCAAATTTGACAGTCTTTAATTGCTTGTCTCCAAGATCTACGGAGAATATAGCTTCTCAATTCATATCAGAAAAAGCACACAGACTTTTTTTCTTCTCAGAAAAAAAAAGCATTTGCTTGTACATCAAATACCATTATCTCTTAGAGGTTGTCCAGACTATAGGTTTGGGGGACATTTAATCAGCCAGGCAAAGCTTCCATAGGTCACAGCTGCCTGAAACACAGCCCCAGGCAAACGTGCCGTGGTCCTCAGAGTAGTGTGGCAATGATGACTGCCAATGTGGGGACAAGGTCCTCACTGATTTGTTTTACGTTGCCCTCAGATATGGTACAGTTAGGTGTCCTGGGGTGCCTGGTCCCTTGTGAAAGGAGAGGGAAGGCAGAAGGTAGCCATCATTCCATGTATAAGAACAAAAGCCAAGTTGATATTGACCCAATACCACCAGTGTTTGGAAGGTATAAATTATGAACAATAACAGCAGTCTGCTCCGATTAGCAACCTTTTAATGTGAAAGATTATACCAACAAGGACTTTTTACAAGAGTGTCCACTGACAGGACAAGGGGAAATGGGTTTAAGTTGAAGGAGAATGTGGATCTTGGGAAAAAATTCTTCAGTATGAGAGTGGTAAGACTCTGGAATAAATTGTCCGGAGAAGTTGTAGATGCCCCATCCCTGGAGGTGTTCAAGGCCAGGTTGGACGGAGCCTTGAGTACCCTGATCTAGTTGAGAGGTATCCCTGCCCATGACAGGGAGGTTGGATTAGATGATCTCTAAGGTCCTTTCCGAATTTGTCCATTCTGTGATTATGTGATTCTATGACACTGCTGAGCGTGGGGAACGGCTTGGGATTTTGTGGGTCTGCAAGCTACGGTCTGCAGAGACTGAGGAGAATGTCTGGTTTTGGTGGCCTCTTTCGCTACAAATAGTGTATTTCCCTTGAAGACAAATGAGCAAATAGGGGCTGTAGATTAACTGTAAATGGAGGGAGTGACATATGTGAATGTCTGATCGCATAAACAAGCCCGTTGGTGCTTTCATTATATGTAAGGCTCAACCATTAGGGTTGTACAAGAATGACATTGCTGGAGTTTTTATTTGCCAGGTTCTTAGTGTTATGAGAGAGGTGTTGGAGAGAGTGGCACACGAGCAGGAATCCAAAAGAGCTTCAGTGGGAGTGGTTCTCTTAAAAGCAGACTGGATAATAAAGTTTTATGACTTGTTGCATGAGAAAATGAAGCAAGGTCGGAAGCAGTTTGTCAAATGCCATTATTTGTGGACAGACTTAAATAATGTGAATCACAGAGCCTCAAATCCTGTACACTGACCTTGTACGAGCAAAGTAAACCACCTACCAGGAGATTATAAATTTATGCATGCACTGTACTCAGAACTGAAAAGATGTTTTCCAAAGTTAGAACCTGTTGTGTTGGCATAACATTACATTTAAAGTAAAAAGCGCTGAACGCACTGGGAATTGTTGAAGAATATTCTGCCAACTGCTCAAAATTATGATTCTACTCTGCCATCAATAACAAAAAACGTTTCTCTAATGAGAAGCAATTCTGGTTAAATGAAGAAATAGAAGTTGTGATAAAACATTAATTAATTGAATATCAAAAGAGGGAAAGTAGAAAAGGCAGAAATGATCCCTAGATAGTTTTTGTATTTGAAACAATGGAAGGGGATGTGTCCATCCTGTGCCGTGATGTGAAAGAAGAGAGTTTGCTGCTTGTAGCAAAGGAGGATCTGAGACAGGCAGGAGTGGTTGAAATTCAACATTTACACATCCTAGTAACTTTTATATCCAGGAATCTTAAAGGAGGTAGCTGAAAAGCTCTGTTAAGTGGCTGTTAATTTATAATAAATCTTGGGGAACAGGGGAAATTCCAGAAAGTTGGAGGGCTGCCAACTGTATTTCCGATATTTGAAAAAGATAAAAGGGATGTCCCGGGGAACTGAAGGCTGGTTTAACTTGACGTCAGTCCAGGGTAAAATAGCGGAACAGCTATTTCAGGATCTGTCAAGAAAGAACTTGGAGGCTAAAGGCATAGATAATTCCAGTAACACTTGAAGAGAGAGCTTGTCAAACAAACCGCTGGTTTTCTTTGCTCTGTCGGGATCGCGAGTTGGCGTGAGAGAGGCAACTGTTGATACTGCCTTTAGGAGGCCAGATGAGGTGGTCCTTTCTGCCTTTCAGGTTTGTGAACCCGAATAAGGAATGCCCTGAGATTAAAACTCCCATGACACAAGTGTGCTAATTCAAACAGAAATAATCAAGCCACTCTGTTTCCCTGGGATAAAGTGTGGCTTAGTTTTGGGTTTTGCGCGTTAATCTCCTATTTGATTTGATTTGATGGCTTTTGCAGCTTTAAGTGTGTCTGAGTACGTTGTAGTTCTTCGGGGGCAAAGAAATCAAACAAACTTCAAAAAGCTGCATGAAAAGCTCAACAAATAATATAAGTATCCTCAAACAAAGATAAAATCCAAGTCTTCTTATAGCAGCCTTTGCAACTTTAATCCCTCTTTCTTTACCATGGCAAAGAAGCTTTCGTGAGCTACTCTGGATCTTAAGGGAGATGGAAAGCTTGTCTTTTTTGCCTTCTGCTGTCTTTGCAGTCCTCTAAGAAACCTGGAGCAAATGCTGCACTGGCTGTATTTACCCTCAGAACCTGTACACAAATGCATCAAATCTTTTCTGCCTCTCTGGGCTCCGTCAGGCTGCAGTTGCACTTAGTCGAAATGTCCATTTCTGTCTCATATCCTCTCCTTACTACCTTGGCTGTCGCCTGGGTAGGTATTGGCAGCAGAAGCGATTGCTTTCCGTACGCCTTTCTCCGCAGGATGATTTATTGTCTGCAACAGGAAAGGCAGTTTAGTTCCAGAATAAGGGCTAGTCCACGGATAAAGGGTCATTAAATAGGAATGTAGGCCTGTGCCAGACTCTGAGGACGGTGGGAAGGCTTGCAAATCTTGCTTAAACTTTCTGATAACAAAATGGCGATTCCTACATCCTTGCAGGATCAAACCAACCGTCAGAATCCTTTGGCAAAACCCAAGTATCCCCATGACACTTGGTCTGAGGGTTTCTAAATAGCCATGTCATTCTGTCTAAAATAGCCTTCTGATCATTTGATGGTTAGAAAAACATGTGAAAATTGTGAAAATTTATTTATTTGTTCTTTTATCTTTAGATTATTAAAAATCTGTGATTTATCCGTAAGGAAACATTTTTCCTTCAGTACATAAGTTGCTGAAGGAGAATATTATTGTGGATATCCATTTGATTGTGGAAAATGCTGCACAAGCAGAGAGAGCAGCCCAGTCTCTAAGGGGAAGGCAACACCTGTATTCTTTCCCGAGAGCAGAAGGTGCGAAGTTATACCCTATGAAACTCTGTCCCAAATTTAACCCAGTGACCTGCTGCATGCGTTCCCACTCTTCACACATTAATCACAGCAGACATGTTCCAAAGGACATGCCAGTTTGTGTCCCAAGGAAACATGAAAGATGTTCTGAACACCTGCAAACTTGCAGCAAAAATGAAGAGCTTGCATTTTAGGAAAAATAAATAAAATAATAAAAAATAAAGCAGATTTTTCCTGAAACAACTATGTAGTGTGGCAGGAAAAATGGACTTTCGTTGGTTTTGCAACCTCCACATTTTGAATACTTGAAGATGTTGGCAGTGGTTTTGGACATACGCTGCCATGCAGGCAAAATTTCTTCCACCAGTTTTGTTGATGGGCTGGAAAAGCAATAATTAATACAGCTTGAGAAGTGAAGAGAAAATTAACTAGGAGATGTAATTTTGAGAGAGAAAATTTCTCTTTTCCTCTGGAAAAAATCAAAAGCAATGCCTATTTGATAACAACCACAAATTTCAAGTACAGAGCTGCAGTACTGAACTCTACCGCAGGTTTTAAAGTCTGGGCTTGCTGTAGAATCGAATATAAGGGAAATTAATAGCTTTAGCTCAGATAGTTTGTTGGCATAATCTTTCACGTTAAAAGGCTGCTAATAGGAGCAGATTAGTGTTATTGTTCATAATTTATAGCTTCCAAACACTGGTGGTATTGATATCAATATCAATTTCGCTTTTGTTCTCATAGTCATACTAGCAAAAGAGATTTCAGAGAAATATGTTCTTTCCTATCCCAAAGTACTGTCATACTGGAAAGTGGCCTGGATACTTCACCAACCATTTATGCTTCAGCAATTTCATCATTTCAGACACCATTGTAGTGCAAATTATCATACATAAATTTGTACGTACACCCATAGAGGTAAAAGTAAATTATTTAAAAGTTTAGGAAAAGGTGGAAAGCTGTATCACTCCTCCACGAAAACCCAAAAATATTAATTTAAAAGAAGGCAGGACCTAAATCTGGTGGTCCCTTTCCAGAATTTCCAGCCTCCATCTGCGTAGAAAACTTAAACCTTTTCAGCTGACCAAGCTGGAGAGCAAGATAAAACCAAATCACTGCTTCATTTTTCCCTCTCTGACTCTTCAATCTGGCAATCCAGTTTACCCAAGAGCAACCTGAAAGGTTGTGTCTTTTCCCTGAGGTCCTGAAGCCATTGACCACTTCAGAAAAACATAATATGTTGTTTGTTTTGCTTGGTGGTTTCCTGGCACTGTTTCAGTGTTGGGCATTCCCCATTCTGCTTTGAATAAGCTATTTTGAGAAGCAGACTTGGTTCCGGTCCCCTTCACCGTAGCCAGCTACTGTAAAGAGCAATGTGAAAGCTGTGAGAAGAGACTTTATCAGGGAGGAGTTGTTCTGCGTTTCTCACTTTCCATGTACATGTATGTCGGTTGAGTGGCTTCTGAGAAATAAGGATAGAGGGCAGACAGTTGTTGTGTTCCTTCTCTTGTCCTATTTGGTCTGTGTCTTCCCCCACCCCGTCTATGCCTGTCTCCCAAAGGCATCATCATTTATATTTAAATGCTGAAAATATGCGTTAAACTAAGCCCAACTTACTGAGTGTAGAATAATTAGCACTATGATTATATAATGTTTCCTGAGTCATAAAAAGATGCATGTGTATACTTTGCCTAGTAGACCTGTATAGAATGTATATGTTAACGTGTGTACCATGTGTAAAACGTGTTAACTGAAGTCTCTAAAGACTGCAGCTATCATTACCTTGTTCAGCTGGGTTACTCGCTCAGAAAACAATAACAAATCAACTGGCTGAAGTCAAGAAATAGGTTTTATCTGTATGTGGAACATAAATCTATTTGGACTTTTCAAACCAACCTCCACTGGGAATCCCTGCCTCCTTACAGTACCAATCTCTGAACAACTTGAAGTTTCTTTAGAGTAGACACCTGGGGATTAAATAAACATCCGTCGTGGAGACTGTGGGCATCCTGACACTATTTAAAAAAACAAAACAAACAAAGAAAAAAAACCCCATAAGATCCACTGCAGAAATGAAGCTGTAATGCATTTCTGTTCATGCACTCCATCGGCCAAGAGCAAAATCGTTCTAAGTAACCAAAATGCTACAGATAAAAGTTATATTTAGCCATTCTGTTTAAAGGTCTACAGGTTTAGAGTCCCTTTTTTTCTTTCTTTTTTTTTCTTTCCCTGGTCTCTATCCTGTTGCTCAGTAGGGTCTAGGTGCAGTATAACAAAGCCAGTAAGTGACTTCTGCTGATGGGACTTCCTTCCTACATCAGAGCCCCTGTGCTGTGATGGCTCATGAGCTGTGCAAAAGCAGCCGTTCCACAGTCTTGAAGATGCATCCCTGTTTCTCTCAGCTTTAAGCTAAGTAATTCCAGTATTCTCTGCTTTGAAAGAAGGTAAGGCTTGCCAGATGGAAGCAGGGCTCATGGCCCAGCTCTGCAGCCAGCCCAGGTACTGCTGCTTTCGCTTACTGGCTGTGGTGTCGCTCACTGGGGGCCAGTCTGTGGCCCTAGAAGTGCCCACAGCTGTTGAGCAGTGCAGAGGGTGCTCCCTGGGCTGCGAATGCTTGGTATGTGGGAGCCTCCTCAGCAGTGTGAATTTTTGCCTTTAGGAGACATTACCACATGTCTGCAGGGCGCTGCTGCATGCCCCTACCAGATAACAGAACCACAGAATTGATATAATTGTCAGGATTGGAAGGGACCTTAAAGGTCATCTAGTTCCAGCCCCCTGCCGTGGGCCGGGACATCCCCTACTAGATCAGGCTGCTCAGAGCCCCATCCAGCCTGGCCTTAAAAACTTCCAGGGATGGGGCTTCCACCACCTCTCTGGGCAACCTGTGCCAGGGTCTCACCACCCTCATGGGAAAGAACTTCTCCCTAACGTCCACTCTGAACCGATCCATCTCTAGCTTCAATCCATTAGATCTGCCACTCGAGAGAGCCTGTGCTTCCATCTTCTCTTGGGTTTCTCCTAGCTTGTGATCAAGCAAAAGTCTTGCTTGGAGGCAGTAGAGTCAGAAGCACCAGCCATCACCGGCAGCAGCGCCACGTGTCTAGAGCTGCCAGCAAAGAACGCTCTATAATGTCTTTTCCTCTCGTCCATGTATTTTCTGCGTTACAGCAGAAGTTACTTGAACGACATGAAAAGCTCATTTCTAAAGACGTTCCTGCTAATGGCCCTGGCACCCACAGCGTGTTTGGCAGGAGGCAAGCCCGTGTAGCCTGGCAGCCCACAAGTCTATTTTCAATTATCTGGGGTGCTCAGAGAAGAAGACATTAATATTGCTGAGGATGACATAGCAAATTACTACTGCTCCCTAACCTTTTTAAATTGCTAACACTGTTGTAATCTGTAATTACAGAAATCAGTGTGAGAATTGTGGCACAGTATAATTATCTTTCCTGATACTTTATTGCCGTATGAATTATTAATCAAAATCAGTCTTGTATAGTATTTGCAGCAACTAAGAAGAATAATGTATAATTAAATTCCGTTATTTCTATTTTTGTGCTGGTGTTTTATGATGTTGTAATTGATAATTAATTGGTTAAAAATTCACACAGTTCTTGGGAGTTTCATATGACTATGACTGCTCAGTATTCAGCATTTATTAATTGAATAATGGGCTCACTGAAGAGACCTTTGTATATAGTCTTCTGTCATTACAGTGAGCTCTCAAAAATGGTGAATTAATCATTAGGCCTTTCAATAGTTTCTTTTTAAAGGAAAGCAGTGACAATATAATCATATCCTGTGTTGTTATAGCTATAATTGAGAGATAGTAATAACCAATTAAAAGGATGGTCATTTTAGAAGCTCTGAAGTGTCAGTTATTGATAAATTTCTTTAAAACCAAAGTGTTGATTACACAGAACAAGTCTCTTCATAGAAAAAATATTAGGAGATGAGTAAGGAAGCTTGGAAAATTATTTTCCTCCCACTTGCCACTTAAAAACAGTGCATGTTTATCCCTAAAAACTGTCAAGTCTGACGTGCTTTTGCTGCCATTTGTCAAAAGTACAAGTTCCTCTCAACTTTTTCATTATTTTATCATCATTCCTCCCATTTTTTTCCTAGTACCTTTTGCTAAATTGTTGAGGCGGGGAGGTGGAATAGAAAACCTCAGAACAAAAGACAATTTTTTCACTCTCTTTGCGTTCTGTGGGACTGAAATACTGCCAGATGTTTACATGCAAATCTGCGGTGCAGACTCACCAGCTACCTCTGGCCAAAGAGCCTTAGATGGATTCAAGCTGGCCACTTCACATTACTCCTAAGTGTCTTTTTTTTTACTGTTAGTGGAGCTGACTGGAAGAATGTGAACTGGAACTAAAAATAACCCCAGTTCAGCATTGATCCTCTCTTAACACAATCGGGAGAAAGCCAGGAGTCGCCTGTAGCAGGACATAACGCTTGGAAGCTTAGGCTTCCAAGCAAAACCTGCAGTTCCTAAATGAGAAATCACAGGGTGTTACCTGTTGGTTTCCATACTGAAATGTAGCTTTACAGGCATAATGAGGAGATACCAAGAAACCTTTTCAGGCCTTCACCATGAAGTTGTTGGGAGTCCTCCATGCACTGTTGTAGATCTCATGTCCTACTTAGAGCTTCTGGGACACAAGTGAGCTTCTGTTCCATGGGATGAGATGATGCCTTTAGGACCCTTTTGTCCCCCGTCCCCTATCCACTGGCACACTAGGGTCTAGGTCCAGTATAACAAAGCCAGTTAAGTGACTTTTGCAATGGGGCTTCCTTCCTACCACAAAAATGATCAAGGCGCTGGAGCACTTCTCCTGCGAGGACAGGCTGAGGGAGTTGGGGTTGTTCAGCCTGGAGAAGTCTCTGGGGAGACTGGAGCGGCCTTCTAGTACTTAAAGAGGACCTGTAAGAAAGCTGGGATGGGGCTGTTCACAAGAGCATGTAGCGACAGACAAGAGGCAGTGGTTTAAAACTAGAGCAGGATAGATTTAGACTAGGTATCAGGAGGAAGTTCTTTACTATGAGGATGGTGGAGCACTGGAAGAGGTTGCCCAGAGAGGTGATAGAAGCTCCATCCCTGGAGGCATTCAAGGTCAGCTTTGATAGAGCTCAGAGCAACATGATCTAGTTAAAGATGTCCCTGCTCACTGCAGGGGAGTTGGACTAGATGACCTTTAAAGGTCTCTTCCAGCCCAACACATTCTGTGCTTCTATGGTTCTTCACTGGTGTTTTGCCATAGAGACGCTGCTAAGATGCTTACAGTGCGATCTGTACACCTTTTATGAGTTGAGCTTAGCATCTGATGGCTTCTCATGTCCTAAAGCCACCACTTAGCTGGTGCCAGTGGGAGCAGGACCCCCTGGTGTCAGTCACACCCACCACATGTAGTCTTTGAAAGGATGTTTTTTACAGCTTGCCCTCAACAGCTTGGTCCCATGAAACCTGAGTGCCCACTGGAGAGAGGAGAGCGCAGGGCAGTGTTCCCATTGCTGTCTTCTGCAGTCGGGGTCACAGGGAACGAGGTGTCTAGGAGGCGTGTGAATAGGTGATAGATTTGGGATTTCATCTATGTTGACGTCTGTGAAATAATCTGTTTTAGAGAGAGTGGTTGGTAGGTCAGGAAAGACAGCTAATACAGGTACACTGTGCTGCCGAGGCAGTTTGTGGTTGGCCACTGTGCCAGAGCATGTCAATTTTCATCCCATGTAAACTTGTACCCTGAGTAATGTTGCCCTGGATATTTTTATATAGGAATGACTATTTCTTTTACAAACAAGGGGGTTTTTTTCCCAGAAACATGCAGCAGTGATCAGTTGCACATATGGTTTGTTGCAGTGACTGCAAAATCTCTTAGGAAAAACAAAACAAGCATCTTCTTATGAGTACAGGGTACAGCTTCAGTTTGTTTCTATGGTCAGGAATCACAGCTCTTCTTTTTGCAAATTCGGTGTTTGTCTTGCTTTTACTTGAGTGCCCTCTCCTATTTGCAACACTAGAAACACTAAACAACAGTGTGCCTTTAACTTTTTTTTAAAGATTATTAGTGTAGCATTTATTGAATATGCCATACATGCTGAGGAGGGCTTTTCCTCTTTCTGTGCCAATAATCTTTTTTGTTGTTCTCCTGAGAATTTCATTTCTCCCTGTTTCAACATCAGTAATCAGATGCAGACACCACACAGCAGTGTACCACTCTAGAAGTAACTAGAAAATATATCTCCTTATTAAAATATTCTCTCTCTTCAAAATCTGTCTCTGGGTGATGATGGGCTGTCTGTCTCCAGACTGTCTGTCTCTAGGCTACCTTTTTCATGAGAGACTCCAAATTGGGACTGAGATTCCAGGTCAATGTTTTACTGTGACAGTGGTCAGACACTGCAGCAGGTTGTCCAGAGGTGATGTGGGGTCTCCACCTTTGAAGAGACTCAAAACTCAACTGCACACAGTCCTGAGCAGCTTTCTCTTCGTCACCCAACTATTCTATATATAATTTTTCCCTCTAATTGCCACTTGTGTGTAACAGTATCCTGGATTAACTGTGTCACCTTGTTAGTGTCTGATTCTTTTTTATACTGTCTTTTTTAAATTCCCAGCAATCCTTATTACCTTTGACATTTGAACTAATTTTATCATTTTCAGTCTCCCTGTCATGGTTCGTGGACTTCTAGGTCACTAATCAATGTGAGACCATCAGATAAGTCACGTGGGAAAGGGCCTGAGGAGGTTACCAGCACAACCTCCTGCTCGAAGCAGGTCAGCTCTGAGATCAGAGCAGGTTGCTCTGCACTGTATTCAGACTGATCTCGGAAACTTCCAAGGATAGAGATGACACAACCGCTCCAGGCAACCTGTTCCTCAGTTTTTCCTTATGTCCAGTCTAAACCTCTGTTGTTTCAGATTGCTCCCAGTGTCCAGCTCTTCTTGATGACCTCGCTTGTAGGAGAGCAGGCTGCTTTTAGGACCCTGGTACACCTGGGCAATTGCCCACCCAAGTACTAAGCGTGCCCAACCCTGCTTCAGCCTCAGAGATCCGAGGAGCTCAGGCATGTTACACGGTGTGACCATAGGCAGATGTGAGCCAGTACCGCTGCTGGTTTGTTTCTGGAGGAATTTCACTGTTAACCTGTTGAAAATTGCCCTTGCATCCTCTGTTGAATACAGTTGAGGCTAAGTGATTTCCAGTCTGATAAAACTTCTCACCTTATGACAGCTGAGCTTCTCTAGCAGCCTTTTGTAAAGGTTTTGTCAAAGGATTTCTGAAAGTCAACACTAATTACATGTACCAGTGTTCCTCACTGCTAATTTGACACACTTCAGGAATTCTAATAGAGCCCATCAGAGACTCCCCTTGCAGAAACCATGCTGCTTTGTCACAATGATAATTTGCCTGGTTAAGTGCTCCATAGCTCTGCCACGGTCGAGATTTACCTCTGCATGTTACTAACCCAGTTCTGATGCAGGACTTTCTGGTCTGTTTTCTCTCCCTTAATGTTTCCCTTCAGAAACAGAGAGCGTATTGCCTGCCCTTTAGTCTTGTGGGGCAGGAGCTGTTTTTTTCATGACAGATAATGTGTTTTTGGTAGCAGCTCAGACCATGCATTTATGAGTTCCTGGAGAGTTTTGGGTCAGCGCCAGCCCGTAGAAATGACGTGCTGCAAACCAAAGCAATTTGGCTGTTCCATGAGAAACTTTTTTGGTCTCCTGAGGTTTCGTGTACCTCCTCCAAGCTGCCCATGCAGAAGGGCTCGGTGGGATCTCCCACCCATCCATGTGGAAGGACCGTGTATGCAACGTTCCAATTCACTTCACTGCAGTTGCTGGCCTTTGCCAGCAACTTTTTTTGGCGAGGTTTCAATGGTGCTTTGGTTGCCCACAACAGTTCGTGCCAGTTTCTGGAAACTTTTGTTTCAAATAGGCTTTTTCTGGCAGTATGGTGACCTATATGCAAACAAATGCACAGCATGTTCTTTTGAGCTGGAGAAAGGCTTGCTAAGACATTCTCTCTTCAGTTTGAAGAAATACCAAGTGTGTAGCAATGATTTTCATGAAGAAGGTTCTGCGAACTCAGCATAATAGTGAATTCAGCAAAAAATTACACGGTTTGAATTTAACACTGTGTAAAAGACTTCCAGCCCGGCTTGCCTCAGAGTTCAGAGTTAATGCCTGATCCTTGCTTTGCTTTTCTGAGGAGAGGAAAATAAAAAAAAGGTTGAATTCTGCTAATTTTCTTGCTACTACATGCCAAAGCCCTATGGTGACCTTTTCTCTTTGCACTTTAAGTGCTTTCCCCGTGAGAATGAACAACATACTGCCCAGCTTCGGGTTTCACCTTCTTGCTCCTGTCCTGCAGGATAAAGCCCTCTCGGAGAGGAAACACCTCATGCCCGGAGGTCATTCCATTGATAGCAGATCGTGGAAAAGGGAAGACCTTAAATCAGCTGTGTCGAAATATTAAAAGCTGACAAATAGGTGGTCCTGAGCTGTAGCCCAGCCCCGGCTTCCCTCCGCACAATGGAGGGCTCGGGGTGCTTCCTGGAGCAGCCAGGGAAGTCTGTGTTGGGCTGAGATTGCAGCCACTGGCTGAGGCATCCACGCAGGCTCTCAGCGGCCCTGGGAAGGGGCACGGCGTGGATCCGCTTTTGGGAAGCCCTTGGAGACAGAAGAGCAGCCTTGGGAAAGCCTGGCAATCTAAGCAGCTGGGTGGAGGTCCTTCCCGGGAGTGGAACTGGGGATCTGCTGGAGCGGGTGGTGCAGTTCATAACCCCAGCATCTCAGTACCACATCGGTCGGGTTTCCTAGCATAGAAGAGAGGCTCGCTTGCCAGCGGGGGAAATACACTGTGGTTATTTTCAGCACTTCACAGGGTACGCGATGAATTTTTTTTTTTTTTAAAGTACGCTTGATGAGAGCTGTAGTTAAAAAGTGGGAAATTACTAATTAGTAACCAAGTAATTCAGGGTTTGATTCACACAAATTGCACTATTACTGTAAAAGAGGATTGCAATTTCAGGCAAACAGTGGTTTTTGTTTTTTTTTAAAAAGGCATTGAAAATGTAATTGACGTTCTGCTCATTACCTGCCAGGTTTCAGGCTTCTGGTACATTTTTTCATCATCTGAGACATTACAGACATAAGACATGCCTGGAAAAAAACAAAAGAAAAAAAAATTAACTCTTTCACCTTTGCAGTGTCATTTCCAACTCTCAGGTTTTCCCACTAGATTGTTCTTGTAAACTCTTGCATTTCATAGCACGCAAGAGTGACCACTTAGAACATTATTATAGCGATATGATTAGCATCAGAGTTCAGTTACACAGAAAGCTATGAGTGAGCTGAGCTAAATGTCATTTCTTTTACATTACCGGAGTGTTAATAAAATGATTGCTGTCAGTTCTTCTCATTAGTCTCAATTTATGAGGAGGAAAAAAAATTAAAAATTCATCTTCTGGTTAAGAAATCCAGCCGGTTACATGAAAAACCCCAAAGTGTCTCCCTCCCCTACCTGTATGCAGATCAGTAAGCAGCTGAGTATCTTCTCTCTAGACAGAAGGTCAGTGAAGGGCTAATCTGGGCTGGTTGATTGGTTGTTTTTTTCTGTTTGTGTAGGCATTCCAGCTGGGTACTCAGAAGTGTAGCATGAGTCAGCAGTGAATACTGAAAATACCAGTAAAAGAGGCGCCATAAGCATCCCATTAAGACTTCCAGTAATACTATAGTTTCGTAGTGTTGGCAAAAAATACCTGTTTTGCAGGAAGAGTCATTGTAGCCGCTGGCTTAAAAATAATTCTATAGGAGTGCAAAGATGGAGTTATCATTGAGAAATCTGTTAACCACTTATAAATAATGGGTCCTCTTAAGTCCATTCTTGGCTAGCTTATTAGTATCTTTCGAATGACACTGTAGGAAAAGGTTTCCCTGGTTTGATCTCACAGCAGGAGAAATAGTCTGAAGTCAGGTTCTGTCTGCTGATGTACCTGCACATTGTACTAGCAAAGGAACATGCTGCAAAGATCCATGTCAAGAAGTAGCAGAGGAGGAATTTTGCTTCTGTTTGTTACAGTGGTCGGCTGTTTCCAACGCAGCGGTATTATACCAAAATACCGCCATCAGTTACCATTAGCCCCCTGTGCCTCTGAATCTTAGCTCTCAGAAGGCAGTGGTTGTTTGCAATAAGGAAAAGTAATCCCTTAAAATACTTGACGTTTGTGCATTTGCACAACTTTCAGCAGCAGATAAAACAAGCATGTTTGCATTTTTTTGAGGGTACACAGTGTGTTCAAACACAGCACCAGCATTTGCACTTTTCTACTCAGAGAAATTAAAACAGGAAAATAACACAAAGAGGATTCAGTCTGGTGCTGGGCAGAAAGTTTTGCATTAAAGAATTACTTCAACATGTTCCAAGTGCAAAGGGGGTTCATGCAGTGTTTGGTGTTGGGGGAAGCTGATCCCTACCACCATCACCACCACGAGTCCAATCCCCACGTTCAGTGGCACTGCCAGTTCTACGTGTGTCAGAACGTCAGGAAGATGTTCTTTTCTGTAAATGGCATTAAACTGCTGGTGAAGGCATGTTGTTTTAGCCAGACATGGAAACAGATTTCTTCTGAAGCCACTGAACACCTTTCTCTCCCCCATAAGGCTTAAAATCACTCTAATTCTGACAGAGAAATGAAATTGCTGTAATTAGTGGCTGGTCTCTGTCAGGTATGGTTTCCCCTTGCCTCTCACTTGAGCCAAGGTCTTCAGTGTAAACATGTGGTGCTGCCTGCTGGAGAATAGGCTGGGTTTTTGAGGGTTTTTTCCCTTAGTCTGAAAATAACAGAAGCAAGCACACTATTAAAAGACCTAACTGTCACTTTTGATTTTTTGGTTAAAATCTTCTAAAATTTCCCATGTCCCCATGCCTCTACTAAATAAAAAGTCATAGTTGCGTAGTAGGTGGTTGAAGGAAAGCACTGTGCGGTCCGTCTAAACCCTCTTTTAGTTTTGAGGGTGGAAGTTGGGGGAGGAATAGGTAATCGAAGCGTGGCGGAGTGAAAGCTGATGGCAACGATATCTTTCCTGAGCAACTGGCTTGTATTTAAGAATTAGTGGGGGGCTGCCTGTGTATGGTCCAGGGATATCCAGAAATAGAGCAGCATCCTGCCACGCCACATTTGCCCGGCAGCTACGTTGCCCCTCACCACCTTGTTTGTATTTTCTTCCTCCTGTCTCCCCTGCAGGGTGTGAACGGCATGTCTGTGGATGAGAAGACTGACTCCCCCATGTATGTGTATGAGTCAACGGTGCACTGTACCAATATTCTCCTCTGCTTAAATGACCAGCGGAAGCAGGACATTCTCTGTGACGTGACGCTGATCGTGGAGGGGAAGGAGTTCCGCGCCCACCGGGCTGTGCTGGCTGCCTGCAGCGAGTACTTCTTGCAGGCCTTGGTAGGGCAGACGGAAAATGACCTGGTGGTCAGCCTGCCGGAAGAGGTACAGTATGTTGCCGTGCCCCCGCTATAAACACAAGCCCCTTCCATCCCGCGCGGTGAAGAAGAGCTCCGTGGTCCAGTAAAGTGGCCACAGGAAGCATGGGACAGGTGCTGGTGCCTGCTCAGACACAGCACTGCCTGTGTTTTTTGTGTTTGGGTGGGTTGCAAGTCGCTGAAGGATAGACGTGTTCACGGCAGCCTTCCTCAACAGCAGCAGCTCCAAACGGTTACGGTGGCAAAGCTTTAAGGTGCCTCACCTCGCCTTTGTCACTGCTGGCCAGGGAGTCGGACCCAAACACTTTATTACCATAGCTTTGTTCAGGCGGTTATCAGGACCCTGATATTCTTCTCTTCCAGACAGGAAATTTGAAAGGGTTGATGCAACAGCTGGACAGCAGGTTATTGTTGAAAAATCATAGAATCATAGAATCATAGAATGGCTTAGGCTGCAAGGGGTCTTAGAGATCATCTAATCCAACCTCCCTGTCATGGGCAGGGACGCCTCTCAACTAGATCAGGCTACTCAAGGCTCCGTCCAACCTGGCCTTGAACACCTCCAGGGAAGGGGCAGCCACAACATCACTGGGCAATTTATTCCAGAGTCTTGCCATCCTCGTACTGAAGAATTTCTTCCTAATGTCCAATCTAAATCTATTCTCCTTCAACTTAAATCCATTTCCCCTTGTCTTATCAGCGGACTTTCTTGTAAAAAGTCCCTCCCCAGCCTTCCTGTAGGTTCGCTTCAGGTGTTGGAAGGCAGCTATTAGGTCCCCCTGAAGTCTTCTCTTTTCAAGACTGAACAATGCCAGCTCCCGCAGCCTGTCATTTGTCCCTCAGCCAGTCATTTGAGCTGTCACATTGTTGGGAGTCTCATTGCTGTCCACTCCTCTCCAGCAGCTCTTCCCCTTTCCTGCACTTCATTCAGCCTCACTTCCTCTCGCCTCCCCTCATGATGAGTTTGGGATTTAACTGCTCTGGGCCATGTGTTTTCCACTGAGCAATCATAAGCACAGTCTGTCAAAAGGCAGGGTTTTTCTTCTGCGGCATGGCTCCCACAGCAGGAAGCCAAGGGACATAGAAAATACATACCTCACTGGAAAGTTTACTTTATTTTACCACAAAATCTCACTGACTTGCTTCCACCCCCACTGTAATTTCCTCACAGCCATACGGCCGTGACAGCGCAGCCACCATAGGGCACACTGGTGGCTTTGCTGCCCTCAGAGGGGAGGCATGTGCCTGCTGACCAGCACTGCCGTCACCCACCACCTCAGCACTGCCTGCTCGGGGTCTCTGGCTGGACCCGGTGGCACAAGAAGCGTGATGATGTGCCCAGGGCACATCAGTGGGAAGGTACTCTGGCATACAGAGGGGTTTTCACCATCATTTGCTTAACACCCATGAGGTGTGTTTTTAAATGATGACAGTTCCCAAAGTGTCACACACCATTTTTCCCCCTCTGGTTTAGTTCCCCAGAGACTTCAGCAGCGTTGTGGTGTTGTCACAGCACAAGTTGGAGAGCATTAAAAGAAGTAGGTCACTGGGTGTGACTTCATGAGTCTTGACACTGAATGTTACTCGTGAAGAAATTTCAACACAGATATTTTGCATAGGAGTTTAGAGGTATTGCAGAGGGTGCGCTAGGACGTGCACTGTGATTCTGCAGTGTCCACTAATAATTTCCAGTGGAACAATCGAGTCGCAATTGGTGTCACAGTCACATAGTTTTTGCACCGCAGAGCAAGAGCAGCAGCAGAGACGTGACAAAGTATGTCGAGGCAGGTACAAGTATGAAGAGGCAGGAGTGTATCAGTGCTCTTCCACAAAGCTTGGTGAGACCTCCATGTATGATTCAGGTCCAATTAGTTAAAGAAAAATAACTGAAATTCAAACAAGCGTGACTGAGAAGTTCAGAGGAAGGAGCCTGGCCTAAAGGAGAAGACAAGACTGGCGGGTTCATGCTGCTGATGTGACAGCTGCGACATGCTGCAGCCCTGTGTAGGCAGAGGAGACGAAATAGCTGAGAGGAGGAGTTTCTCTTTAATAATAACAGACAGAGTTGACACAAGCATTGATTGATTTCAACTGGCTTTTAGTAAAAGTAAACTGGAAATCAGCAGATTTCTGATCACAACAGTGGTGAGGTGCTGAACCACAGGCCACTAGGAAGAGCAGGGTGGTGGAGGGGTTATGATGTCTCTGCATCTGGTGAACCAGTCTTATGTTCATACGACACTGAAGATTTAAAACACAAAAGTTTGTCTTTGTATGTGTATGAGATACTGTGTAAAAAAAAAAAATCCTCCAGTTCAACCATAAATGATTTTTAGGTTTTTTTGGATAAATGAAGTGTTGGAATTTTACATTTTAGAATATATCTTAATGAAAGATCAAAAAGTTTCAGTGACTTAGGATTGTTCTGGCTGCAGTTACAGCTCCAGCAAAGTCCATGGATTTGCAGAGCAATGACTCTAGTTCTTAAAGATTTTCCCAGTACTCTGAAACTGTCGGGCTTCACCTAAGACCACCACTGTGACTTTACCACCAGCTTCTGTTAGCTGCAGAGTGTCAGGGCTTTAACTTTTTCAGCCTGGAGAAGAACTCTCTTAGCCTATTAAAAAAAAGATGCTGACAGCTACCAATGTCTACTTGTACAGATATTTTCTGTGCTCAAATTAATTGCTGTTAACTGCATTGAATCTAATTTGCTCAGTGGCTACTTTATTTGAAGAGCTATATGTGAGGTGGTCAGTTAAATCGTTTCTTCACAAATACTAATTGTTTGGGGTGAAGAGAGGTGCCTGATGCACTTCGTTATTTCTCAGTTATCCCTTGATTAAGGTGCACGTCTCTGCCTCTGGCGTTGCTCTGCTCCCGAGTGCTGGGCACTTGGATAGGTGCCTGTGGGCACTTTTTTCATGCTTAGAGACAGTTTATGTTGGCATATAGTTACCGAGAAACAGAGTTTGAAAATCATTTTTAGATATAGTCTTCACGGTTCAAAACTTTTCTGAAGGTGATGATCTCTCATAAATTAACAAAACTATTTTTAAGTCAACCATACAAGCATTGCATTTTAAATTCTGGCATGGCTAGAAAACTGCTAAAGTACACAATTGTGGAGAAAGGGCATTATTATTTCTCGGTTTGATATTGGAGCTGGATAAAATTTATATATAAAGCTTCTACAGTCATGCAGTGTTGGTGTAGGGGAGCATAACATTGAAACAAAAGAACTTATTTTTGATTATTCAAAGCAGTAAATCTGACTCTAGTCTAAATTGCAGACTCTTTTTTACGTTGTAGCATGTTGAGGTCTTTTAATCTGGCGTCCAGACATCGTTAACTGTTGTCTAGCTAAACAGTTAACAGATGTTTTTTACATTATTTGTTGTTCATATCCAGTTACACCTGAGAGCAGTCTTTTAGAGACATTTCAGTAGGGAGACATTGTGCATACACAGAATTGAGACTAGTTGAACTTACAGGGTTTTCAAGCACTTCAAAACTTTGTTTTAGACATTGCAGGTCAGTTCAAGCGTGACTTAATGTGCCTCGGTTGAAATCTTTCC
>NW_009736861.1:23118-46347 GCF_000703405.1 Apaloderma vittatum | reverse complement strand
CTTAAACTAACTCAGTATGGAGCAAAGTCTGCACTGATTGAAGCGTTTCCATAAGCCCTTTGGTGCTAGCCTCCATAATTTGATTTCCTACTACACCTTTTGTTAAAGCAATGCATTTTAGTGTGTAGATAAGCGCTTGGAAGAACAGCCACGTAATAACGAGGGCTCAGACATGGCTGTGGTGTGTGAACCATTAGCCCTCAGCACGAAGTTAGAGGAATGGAGCGTTGTCAGCTGGCTACAGCTAATAAAAAAGGACCCCATTAGCTCTTAACTTATATGCTTTTCTCTTCATTTGCAGTTTTTGGTAAACAAGTAGAACTATTTTTCAGCAATTGTGCCATTTCCCTCTAGCAGCTGCTGTTAAATGTAACCCCAAGTTAGTATTTTCCAAGAACTGAGTTGAAAGCTGTAAAGTTAGTCATTCACTCCATACCCCTAACTGTTGTTTTGTTTTATTTAATCATGAAAACTGGTCTTCCTTCCTTTAACAAGGCACTTAATTAAGCTTTTAATTCATGATAAGAAGTTAAATGGCACTTAGGAGGCTTTTTTAATGGTTTCCACTTCCCATCCAGATTACAAAAAAAGGTGTGATAGAGAGAGAGACACGGCTGTCAGCCAGGGGTATTGTAGGTCATGCCAATATTAGCTGGCAGCAGGCCATTATCCAATTAACATTGCTTCATCGCTGCAAGTAATAGCTCTCGAGTAGATGATTGAGTCATTCATGCTGTAGTGGTACTCTACTCGAGAAGGAGCCAGTGCTTCGTTGAACAGGCTTTTTATTCGCTGTTGTTACCTGCCTGGCTTTGCTGGTAGAAGTGCTCAGCAAAATCCGTATGGGCAAGCTGAAAGCGGGGCGCTGGGCAGAGGAGCATCGTCTGTGCAAATACCTTTATTCACTTGGTTTTCCAAAAGCTGGGCTTAAACGGTGAAAAGACAGAAACAACAACAACAAATAAAACCTCTGGGTTTTGTTAGATTCCTGTGGCTTAGAAATGAGATTCCTGACCTTGCTTGTGTTTTTTTTTACTTTGGGGTGTGCATTTGAAAAAAGCTTCACATTGTCATTCCAGCCATGAGAGCACCAAAAGCCTTTCTCTCTGATGACATTAAGCACAGGTTTTCTGAGGTAGTAGACTGAATTGTCTCTAGCACTGGTGTTACTTTCTGTTATAAAACCAGATTGCTTCTCAAGTAGGTCAGTTAGCTTTACCTGTAGCCCCTGAATTTCTTGAATCTATTTCAAAGAGTGGTTACTGGTGACTTTTTTTAGTGCTATTAACTATCTGCTGCAAATGTTGCCTTCCGAAGGATTAAAGGCAGTTGTCTGTGGCTTACGAATCTTTTAAGGGGCAAAGAGAAGCAGCATCTCTTTTAGGAAGAGGAGGTGAGATCTGCCTGCGGAGCTTTTTCATTTATTTGTACGCACAGCTCTTTTCTTTGCTGTTAAGAGAATGATGTTCAAAGTAGATGTTAGCACACACCACAGCCTGAGTTTCTCTGCATTGTTACTGCTTTACTGCTCCCTGACGGCTTCTGTGAATCCTGTCGTTGCCCCACGAGGTCTAGCCCTGTGAAATCTGTCATCAGCTTCTCCAGCTGACGTGGTTTAACTCCCTCACGCAGTTAATCTTTGCAAGGAGAAAGGCAGGACGGGACCTCAATTCGGATTCGAGGCTGGCAAAAGCTGAGTGTGTTGGAAAGCGAAGGCATGTGGCACCCTGGGTGGGACTGAGCCAGGCATCTAACATTAGTATGGCTCGTAGCTGACAGGGAGAAGAAATACTGGCAGCTGCTAACCATCCATGCCAACCCGCCAGCCTGAGGGAAAAATGCTGGGAATTAGCCAACGAAAGATGATTGCAGTGAGGAGCAAAATCAAAGGCAGGATGCAGAAGGTCAGCTATTACGTACCAGCTGGCTAAAGGCGATTATTATTCCTTTTTATCTCTCTAGAAATAAACGATATCCTCTTACTTTTGTCTCTTTCCTTTCTGTGTACTGCGTATACATCTGAATATAATATCTTTGAGGAATGCAGGGACTGAGCTGGGAGTGTTCTGCGCAGGAGCATGGAGTAGAAGGGGTGATAAATGTGGGAAAGAGGAGCGGGAGGGAGAGAGGAAAATATCTGCTTTAAAGTTTCTTTCCCAGCTGGAGTGATATTACGCAGCAGGGAGCAAACAAAGACCCTTTTTCTTTGGCACCCCAGAGATGCATTAGGAGTAGCTAAAGTTATTCTTGGAGAATGGGAAGCATTAAGGTGATTTTCTCTGTACATGACTGCATCGGCAATTGATGTTCCTCACAGATTGCAGCACTAGGCAGAATTATTTCTGCCTTGACTCAGGAGGTGGCAGTGACCTGAAAGCCACCACCCCCTTCATCCACGAAGCTCTTTGTAGTGGCAAGAGGTTTTATCCATAAGGTTTCTAATAAAGTCAGACTTCAATCTCATTTATGCTTCAACATTACTTCAGCGATGCCACTGTGGGTGGAAGTTGAGTCTTTGGTTTCCTGAATTCCTTCTAGGGAATGTGTTACTTTTCATGGTGATTCACAGCACTCACACTGAACGCACCGAGGGATGACTAGAGGCTGCAGATCTGTTCTGAGAGTAAAACTGAGCATTTGGATACTTTTTCAGGTTTTGCATGGCAGTGATACTAATTCAAGAGAAGCCATGAGACAGAAATGGAGATTGGTTTATGTGCACTGCTTATGTAGCACAGTACAATGTACAAAGGACGTGTTTTGTTTCTAGCAGGTGAGCAATAAAACCGAAATGACACCATCAAGATGTGATATGAAATTGTACCGGTGTCTCTCTGCAAAGGTTTCCGGCGCTGCCTGATTTTTCGTGCCTCAAGTATGATGAGGAAACTAGCGGCGTACTTTTCATTCAGCATGGCGTGACTTCCATTATTTTCTGATGAGGGCTGTCTTGCTATTGATAATGCTTCTCTGATCTTCCCCAGTGGAGAAATTGTGTTGTATTGTGGGAAGAGCTAGACTTAAAAAACCAAAACAAAAGCCGTGCATAAGTGCATGTTAAGGAGAGAAAATCTTGCAATAACTCCTTTCCTTCCCTTTGGTGGTAGCTGTACTCTTTATTTATTTATTCAAGCAAGCATATCAAAATGTACTGTTGAAGGGGATATGGAGATGAATGCGCAGAATGAAATTCACCACTGTGATAAGTGGAGTCAATTTCTTTGCCTTTGTTAGACTCCTGCCTGCCGGTAGTGCTAAATCAGGCTGAATGACTGCGATTGCATTCCCTATTGAAAAAGCAGTTTGCAGTGTGGAAACTTTCTCGCTCAAACATGACAAACATAATCTAAAATGTAAAAGATGTCCCAAAGAGTAAGTCCTAGAGGTAGACTATGCTAAGAGCATGAACAGAAATAGTAAGGATGTGTAACAGGAGGTGTATTTTAGGTTTGGGGGTTTTTGGTTGTTTAGAGTTGTTTTAAATTCTGGGGGTTTTTTTGCTGTGTTCAAATATATGTGTGGGCATGAGTGTAGAAGAGGTTGCTGAGCCATGACTGTGCCTCAACACTGTAATCACTCTGGCTCTGCACACTGAAAGATCTCCTCCTCCGCCTCCTCCATCTTTTATTCTATTGCCCTTACTTTTTCTCCTTCTAAAAAAGCTTTTAATTTCTTTAATGCCAGCAGACTATGTATCTGCTCTTTTAAGAATCCGGAAATACAGACAGAGCATATACCATTTAAATAAACAGAAAGATAAGGCCCAGATAAAACACTCCTCAGCTTGACCACATCAGAGACCACAACCTGTAAGGTACTTTCTGATCCTAGTACCAAGCTTTGTTTCATTAGCGTTTCCAAGACCCAAAGAAGATAAGGTTTTATCTCTGTACAGCACTTCCTGACAAGGATTCCCTGGTGAATAATGTGAGACCAACTGGTTTTCTCAGCTGCCAATGACATTGAGCATGTTACTGGGTGGAATATGGCATGTATTCAAATGACGCATTGCAGCAGTCAACAAATATTAAGACTAGCAAGTATGGCTCAATTTGAACGTGAAATACAGGTTGTAGGTGAGCAGAAGGCAATGGAATTGTACTAGAATTCAGGAATGAGATGGTCTTTGTGAATTTTACATGCAAGCTGTTGGATTTCTTAGAGGACTCTGAAGAGAGAAATGGCTGGTTTATTCCAGAACTTCTGTGCAGGGCTGAATTTTCATCTGTCCAACTTGGGAGACCACCAGCCAACAGCTTTGAGTTCCAGTGCAGTCTAACACTAATAAAAGCTGTGCCCTTGGGCACTTTGTTTACTTTAATTTCATAAATGAATAGGAGCAGCTGTTCTTGGTCAAACTACAGATCTGTCTAGCCCAGGTTTGGTTTGTTTTAAAAATGAGATTTCTCTGAAGGAGCTTGAGAGGAGACTCATCTTGTTGTTTAAAGACTTAAATGAAAAGAAAGTATCAGACAGATCTCTAGGAAGCATGTTTTAATGTACTGGGGACGATATGAGAGCCACTGGCAGTTGTTTTGAAGCCAAATTAAAATCAACTGAAAAATTTGGCATGCTTTTAGCAACAAACTGCTCAGTGATGTGTATGACTGCACATTGTCTCATAACTGTAAGGAAAATGGCCTTGGAGAGGGACAATCTTTAGACACGCCTTGAAGAAATTTGGTGCTCAGTACAGATGTAACTGACAGGAATTTAACATTCTAAGGTAACATAGATCAGATTTGCTAATAAGCCTTTCTGTCCTGCACTTTGCTTAATCTAACCTTATGTGAGTGGATAGCATCTAACTTCAGTGTAACTGTAAGTTAAGTGTAACTATTTCCCACACACAGAAGTAGTTGAAATCTTTTCTTTTTGAAATTTTTGGATTGTATTTTGAGATTTTTTTTTTGTTTGCTTAAGGTTTGCATGATCGATCTTTTGGGTCATGTAAGAGTCAGTGATGGAGGCTTTAGAAGACTTTATGAAGCAGAGAAGGTTAATTCATAACTGAATTGCCACTGGGGATTTCTTGCCATGACCCAGGGACTACTTGCTGGCAGTCTGCAGTTAAAATAGCCATAGCTGGACTGAGAACAGCAGAGAATCATGGCACTAGCACCTTCAGTAAAACCGATATATAAAAAAGGTATCAGCAAACAGCTACAATTGAGAAGTATCAGCTCTAAAGTTAACTAATGGTAACATAAAATCTTCAGGAGTGGATTTTTGAGGTTTCTTGTGAACGAATAACACACCGTCATCACCTCTCTCAAATGCTGGGGTAGAATCCGATGCATCAGATAGGAATTACGGTGCAGGTCTGTGCATCAGATCAGTGACGATTAAATCACCTCGTGTGAACCACTCAGCTCTGTTTACTTCTCTCTAAATGCTCTGGTTCACATTACTGCACACGGAGGTGAACAGCCTGACCCACAGCTGGCACAGCTGCTGGTCCCAGAGCACCCTGGATATCTGAACCCAGAGCTTCCAGTTTTGCACTGCACAGCCAGAGTTTCAGTCTCATTTTCTTCCCTCTTTTAAACACACAGGAGGCAGTGAGGAGATTTTCCGACTAGTTGCAGCATTTCTCAGCAGGGTTGGGGTAGAGTTGAGCCGCTCGCTGCCTTATCTGGCCAGTAGGTCCCGGGTGCCCAATGGGCTCTACTCTGTGTCTTCTGCCTGTTCTTCCTGCACCACCTGTGAGGTCCCATGTGCTGCCATCAATAACAGCTGCTGAGGCTACTACATCCAAGATGAAAGTAGACTTGGAGGCATGAGTGGATCAGAAAGAGTCTGTGACTTGCTGCAGACTTCCAGTCCCTCACCAGGAGACTGGAGCACTTTGAGGATGCTTAATCAGGAATTTTTTGCTTAAGTGACAGCTGATACAGACCCAGATTCAAAAAGAAATCCTTAATTTAAAAAAAAATAATCTTGATACCCAGAGCAAGATGTAAAAACATTTTCTCCTCTTATTGTAGCTTTTGGGCATCCTATTTATCCTAAATAATAGGAGAGTCGGTACCAGCAAGACCTGATCTCTTCCACAAAATGCTAATCAATCTTGGCAGATGGAAGCTGTGGGTTTTCAGGACCTCAAAAACTGGGCATCTTTGTTTCGGTGTTGAAGCAACCATAGTTAGTTGAGTATATATATATATTGCCTCTGGCCCACACCGTTCCTTGGAGCAGCTGCTCATCATTTCAGAACAACACTTTAGAGAAATGGAAGTGTGCAGAGTTACCTTAAGGACTGCAGAGAGATTTGGCAGATGTGACCCAGGATGGATTCAGTGGTGGCATTTGTATTCTCAGTGCTTCCTTCTGCTCACGTGCTATCAGATATAGTTCCCATAGGCAGGGCTGAGCTGGGTTTATGAGGGTAGTAAAATAGAAAGGAGACCATCCAAATAAATGAATTGACTCAGAAAGGGACCTGGACAGTGCTAATAGTTTAAAGAGGTGTGGGCATCCAGTGTATTGTGCATTAAATACTTGATAATGCTCAAAATTATCTTGCTTTGAATTGTGGTAGAACTAAATTCCCTAGTCTATGCAGATAGCTCTTACTTCATGTTCCCAGAATGGGTAAGGATACAGTTTGTGGTAGTGTTTCAAGGCAGATTTTAAGAAAAACGTTGTCCACGCAAACTGTACAAGTACAGTTTTCAGTGACAGGAAAAAATGCTTTTGATCTAGTGGTCCAGAATTTTTGTCAGACTGTGAACTAGGAAGCTGAGGCTACATTTCTGGATGTGTTAAACTTGTACTTGTGGGAAACGTGTTTGGATTTTTTGCTTGCCTTGGAAATTCAGACCTCTGGTCCTCTGTTTCAAGGGCCTGCAGCTAGTAAGAAGCCAGTCTTAAGCAACTCTGAAAGGAAAATACCTTTCAGTCTCCGACCATGCAGCAGTAGCACAACACGGCTAGACACCTCTCTCCCTCCCTAGATACACAGGCAGCCTTCAGAGAAAATTCCTAGTCAGGAGATTCTTGATCAAGTAAAAACAGAATAAGCTTCAGTTATTTCCTGTTCCTTTCAAAAGGACAGGGTTGGAGCCAGTAACCTTTCAAGACAGGAAAAAGCTGGGGAAAGACAAATCCTGACAACTTCCCTTCTGCTTTCCACAGAGGACCAGTGTTCATTTCTGCTTCCGGAAGGGGAAGCTGGACTTGAGGTGGATGGGTCTCCAGCCATTCCATCTGCCTGTTGAACTGAACTATTTTTTAACCTTATTTTTATCTGACTGCGGATTTCCATGTTCTGCCGTGGATGGCTTTCTGCATATGGCATTTTTGTCTGGACATAAAGCCTAGTCAAGCAGTTTCTGTCTATTTCTTGAAGTTGTTAGTTTTCAGAGGACTGGACACATCAAACCAAAACTTGGTTTTAAATGTCTGAATTAATTTGTTAAATCCAAGGCACAAAACGAAGAGAGTTGCCTGTCTTTTGTAAAAGCCATCTATCCTTGTCATTTTTTTATTGTTTTGTATATAAGCAGTAGCCATTGAGGACAAGTAATATCTATACCATTATCCAAGGAAGTAAAAACAAAAAGATATCCGTGACATATATTGGCACTGGGATGTTCTACAAAGAAACTTGGCATTTATGATATCATCATGGCATTCAGAAAGCAGAAAGAATTGATTTCAGTAGGGGCAGAAACCCTTAAATCAGTAATTCCTTTTTCTTCTTTCCCTGTGGTCAGTGTATCTTGCAGTTGGAAGACCAAGAAAAACATCCAGTAAGAGCTGCCTCAGACTTGGTTTAGTTTTGGCTTCTTTTCTAAGATGAGCCTAATTCTTCTCTTAGGGAATTTAGCTCACTACTGTGTGTGAAGTTTCCAATTGGAAACCTCAGTTGAGAGGGCGTAGGCAGGTAAATTGTTAAAAACAAGCATTTGTTCACGTTCTGGCCTCTGTCTTCAGCTGGTGGGGCACAGCCAAGGTGACCTTAGCAGGAGCCGCTGCCAGGACTGCCGTGCTGGATCTCCTCCAAGCAGATCTGTAGAGCAGACCAGTGCTGCACACTGGAAGCTGCTCTTCACAGCAAAGTCAGGGGGTTTCAAGTCAGTCCTAGCCTTAGGGGCCCAGACTGTTTGCATCATCTGTTCCAGTACCCTCAGCTTAGTTCTCAGATGCAGTTTTAGTCTGAATTATTTGATGAGGTAACAGTCCAGTTGTGAAACTGATTTTCTGAAGAGGAGTTGCATAGCTGAAGGGGTGTGAGAATTCATCATCATTTCTTGTTACCGTGCTTTCTACCTCTTGGTTGTGGTAGTAAAGACTTCTCTAAATATTCTTCTTCAGGAACTAGGCTTTTCTAACTAGGCTTTTCTTTTCACAAACTACTCTGATTGCAGGTAGAAGCAAACAAAGGATCAGTTGTCATATGTGTTCTTGAGCGATGTCAGAGGTGTCTTTGCTGTTGTAAAGAGCGAAAGAAATCAACATCTTTATAACTATTTGACCAAATTATTTGCTTGCTGATGTTATAATTTCTTAAAGTCAAGGATTCCATGACGCCTTTTTGTCACTGGTTGTCTGTGCTTTTCTTTTTCCTTTTATTTAAGAGAAAGGAGAAAGTTGTTCCATTTTCAGCTTGCAACTCTTATCTGTCTGTCAGATGGATGTATATTTACAGGAATTAATGGATGCTGTTTCTAATTTCTCCCCTTAGAACAAAGGTTATGCCATCGTTGTCTTTGGAAAGCTTTCGGACCAGCTTGCTTTTGTGTGTGCATGCCATTTTTTGGCACCATGCCAAGCACCCTGTTGAGACTCTAGCAGCAATCGAAGGAACAGAAGGAGATTTTGAGGTTTGGAGATAAACCCTGTTCACGTGGCTAAAACGCTAAAACTTCCACAGTGATCTGCCAGAGAGCGGATGGAGAGCTGGACTCTGTCTTGTGTCCTCCCCGTGCCCATCTCTGCTGGGGTAAAACAGCTTCCTCTGAACTGCCTCTGAACACCAGGTAGTCCAGCACCAAATGTGGGAAGGACTTGAACTCTACGTGCTCTTCAGGAAAGCAGCCCCCACTGGGCAGGCTGGCATTTCCTCACCCTTTTTGTGCATGTAACACTGGCACATGAATGCTATTGCTTAATCCTATCAGCTGCGTATCGTTCTATTCTGGGGAAGGTGAGAGCAGTGCTGGGAATGACGTGCTCCTAAAGGTATCAGCTTTACTCCTTTTACCCCCCCCAGAGTTAGTCCTCATCTTAGGTTTGTACGGTAGCTACTGTACAAGAGGGAAGCATCACTTTTTTAAAATACAGAGAACAATGAGAAGTGCCGTGGCTGCCTATCAAGCGAATGTATTTGTTGCGGCCGATGTACTCTCAGCACTTCACCAGTGCTCTGTGTTGCCAGGGTTTTTTACAGGTCCTTAAGAAGCCTTTACGGCAAATGAAGTAACCTTGGCAAGATCCTGAGTTAGATCATGCCCTGCCCAGCATTCCTGTAGTTCTTGCCGTTTCCTGCCCCTTACAACACGGCTGTGGCTTTGGACAGCAAGCGCGTTTTGTGTTTCCCAAACGAATGATGTTTTTTAAAAGTCTTTATCTGCAAGGGTTTTTTACAGCTGTGGATTTGCACTGGACTGAAGGGGTTTTTCTTTTGTCTGAGTATGTACTGGTTTGTGGCTCTGCTTTATTTCCACTTTCATCCTCCTCCCCTTCTCTCTTCTACCTGAAACATTGAATTAAATCTACGGTAGTGATATGTTTAGACAGAGGCGACACTTGACTATACCAGTTCCTCAGTGGCTTTAAACTGCTGGCTGCAATACTGCAAACAAATTCAAACCCTGGCTTGGCGAGCAGGTTGCCCCCAGCTATCTGTGTATTCGCTCTCCAGGCTTTATTTTACCTGCGCTATTGGAGACTGCAGAGTCACAGCCTATGTCTCATTGTTATGCATGGATGGGAAATATTCCTGTACTTATTTGCATTCATTAGCTGTTGGTAGTTCCTCTGTTGAGGTCTCTAGCCTTGTTTTTACAGTGCTTTTGGCAGTGTTTCTGCACTTGGTGTGTGAATTTTTATGATCTGTTGCATGTTATTCATGCAATTTCCTGCCCTGTAATGGTATCAGTTTTCCAGACACAGAGGAATACAAACGAAAACCCAGGAGCCTGCATTAGCATAAAATGTCCCAGTTCTGTCAGTTTGATTAATTTGTCTCTTTGTCTCCACTCTATATGATAAGTGCTATTAATGGTTGCAACACTTCATATGTCAAAGTCTTTCTTCCTAATGACTTGAAAATGTGGTTTATTTCCCCCTTTTTTATATTATTTTTCTCATTTAGCATTCCACTCAAGTATAGATTTATGCCATGCTCTTTCATTATCTTACTGGTTGCAGCACTGGAGTGATTACATATGGTGTAGGGTATGAGCAAAGATGCGATCCCAGGGGCAGCAGCTGCTGATGCAAGCTGAAAATAGATCCAGCGTATGCTCAGCACTTTTCCCAGAGGTCTTTTATTTATTAGGAACAGTCTTGGTACAGGACAGCTTGGACCCTCATTTAGCAAGATGACTTTTTGCCTTTCAAGAACAGTGCAATGACTTTGCTCTATTTACTGACTGCTGTGTAATTTTTTTTCACTGCCTCCTATCGAAGCACTGACTTTACCTAACATAAAATGTAATATAATCCTGATTTATAATGAAGTCAAGAAACGACAGGCTCCATTTGAAGTAATGGAACTTGGCAGATGTAAGGTTTAAATTAAATAATCCTATTTGTAAGACAGCATTTATACATGGTACACTGATTTAAAATGAACTTCAGTTCTTCTTCAGTGAATCCTCTACCATTCTCTCTGTTTTGCCTTCCATAGGGGCTTTTTGGGGAACAAAATTCATTTGGGGGGACCATGTTTGTCATCGTAAACGTGTGTGGAGCAATACTTCGGTTTCTTTCCTGTAGCAAAGTGCTCGTAAACCATTTCGCAGACGAACTCTTTGATTAAAGAGGAAAAATTAATGTAGATGACTTATTCAGGGCAAGCCACGTCTAACCTGCTTCGGCGGCCAGAAGAGGCCAACTGCTGAGAATGAAGAGAGGGAGGATGCTGGAGGGAAAATAGCAAGGAAGGCTGTGGCTTGACTCTTCCCCTCCCAGGAGCGGAGGTTCATCCTCACAGTGATTTGCATGGAAGTAGAATATTGCCTCCCATGAGCTTGTCCTTCCCTCACAGCTGGCAGAAGCGGGGGGATGCTCAGAGATGGCATTTCCTCCCGCCTCTGCACCCCATTTTTCTTCCTCTGTCGCCATCATACCCATGTGGGAAATGAGAGCCTCAGGGTGTGCAAAACCAAAGGTGATTCCGCCATGGCTGGTTGCTCAGAGCTGGCAGCAAGCTCAGAAGTGGGGGTTGGTGCAACAAAAGGCTTGTAGGCAAAGAAGAGACGACCAGGCAGGGAGCATGAGACACTGCAGAAATGACGGAAAAGGGCACAGTGAAAGGACAGTGGAAAAAAATCAGTGAAGGTATAGTGCAGGATTTTTTCTGGCCTATTTTAGAGAATGCCCCGTTCCCTTTTGTCTCTCTCAGCATTGCAGTTTTGCCTCCCTTTCTGTCTGCGTTTAGTTGCTGCTGCCCCTGCCTGACATCTTTCTTATTTTCCTTCGTTAGCTGGCTGGGTCGTGGCCCTTTCTCCAAGAGCCCAACTGACGCTCTCACTTTGCACGCTCAGGCAGGGTTGACCCAGCTCACAATAGTCAGCTGGGCAACATGCTTCGCACCAGCTGTGTCACCCTGCTGTCACCCCAAGTCATCAGCTTCCCTGATGGAGAAAATGTCTCTTCCGCACCCGTAACCCTGGGGCAGCGCCGGCTGCCCTCAACGCTGGGGCTCGGGCCTAAAAAACGCTTGCTTCCCCATCTGCAGCCAGGTCTGCCCTGGGCCTTCACCTTCATCTGTTGCGATGACCTGGTAGGGAAGAGCTGAACAAAGCGAGTTTTTTTACTTGGCACTTTCCTAGGAAGATATTAAAGATGTCTTGGGGCTGGGTGGTTACTGATCCACAGGGCCCAGCCTCTCCCACATGGTGGCTGTGAGCACGGGCTGCCTGGACTGGAAGTTCAGCGTCACATCTGCCCTGTAGTGGGTGGTTTCAGGCTCAGGTAGCTTATTTCTCCTCATTTTAGACAGTGACGAAGGCAAGATGACTGCCGAGTAAGGTGGTGTTCAGGCTGGAGCCCAGCCTGGGGACATGGGGCGAGAGCTCCTGCTCCCGTCTCCTGCTCTCTAGGCAATTAAGAACTTTTCTCCCCACTGCGTGCAGAGAAGTAATAACTTCTGTTAATTAGAAACCAAGCCTGAGTCCTGTCAAGAAAGGACAGGACTCGGGCGTATTGCAGGGGAACGTGAGGAAAAAGAAGCTCGCAAAGCCAAAGCAGCGCAGGCCAGCGGAGAGAGTGAAGGCAAGGAGGACCCACACAGCAAATGTGGTGTCGACATCGTGTGGGCCTTTGCTCCTCATCTAGAGGGAAAAAGCAACGAGACTCAAGTGTAGAAGTCCATCAGGAGGTTTTAGATTTTCTGCTGGTAGCTTGCACACTGCCCCATCTCCCTCATCCGACAGATGTGTGCGTGGCTACAGGCACAGCTTTCTGTTCACTTGGAATTAATGGGATCATATACGGCAGGAAAGGAGGCAGGATACACTGAATTCTGCAAACACAGAGCTTCAGCCTGTGCTGCTTGATCTTTAAAAAAAATAAATAAAATAAAATAAAATAGCAAGAACCAATTTCAGGGTGATTCAGTATGCAAATAAACTGGTTTTCATTACTCACAGCTCACATAAATGCTCACTGGTGACTGAGGCGGCAGAATAACACTTCACTGTTCATTATTTTATCAGACAGTGATAATTGTAGTTAATATTTTCTTAGTAGTGTCTCTGAGAGTTTATTTATACTGTTAATAATCTGAGCAGCTGTAATGATGCTGGCTGCCAGATCCATAGCCTTTCAGAAGCACTCTAGTGTGGCAATGATATGATGGTAATAGAAATCCAAGGAGAAAATGATCTTTTTGGAACAGATGGGGCTAATTCAGTCCCTTTCACACACGTTCACATTCTCTTGTCTCTTTCTCACACTAGCATGCGTGGGTGCACGTGAGCATATGTAGACACACACACACACAAATAGCTGTAAAGTCCTGACTTCCACCCTCCCAGGAAGTCACTTGTCAAGCTGGAAATGCCATCATGTTCCTATGTAGAAAGTATTTCTAGGGCTTCTAGGGTAGATGGCATTTTCTACCCCTCACTTTCTGGGTAGATCTTAAAAATGTTGCATTTAAAGTGGAAAAGGGAAAGATGTTTCCTTAGGGAAACAGCCCAGAACCAGGGTCATGGCTGTGTTGGGATGCCATTACCCATCCTACACATCCTTCCCTGCCTTCAGCCATTTTGCCGCAGGGTGCACCTGCTGAGCCTGCCCTCCTTTAGGGACTAAAAGAGCCTTTTACCTTTGCTCACAGCAGACATGAAATCTCAGCAAGAAGGCAAGTGCTTTATGTGATTTATGGAACCTAGCTAGCCTTTCGGGCCACCACAGGAGGAGTTAACTGCTCCTCATGGGGAACAGAAGGGACCAACTTTGCCAGCTCAGCAGAGGCTCCTTGCAAACTTGCTTTGCTGAGCTGAGTGGATGGCATTGATGAAATGTGAATGCCAAGCAGTGGAACAAAAGCCACCATAATCCTCAGATCTGTTAGTAGCCATGCAAGAGCAAAAACAAGGTGAACGCAGAAAAATTGCATGTCCAAATACCGGAAATTAAAAGGCAAGGCAGGGGAGGAGAGGGATAAAAACTGGAACAAATGCAACATTTGGCACGTTTTGGTTTAAAAATACGATGCCTGCAGGATGCCGGGTTATTTATACAGGGTTTCAGCCTACCAGTTAATGACTGTAATTGCCTGGTTACCTCATGAAGCGCAATAGTAAAGCCTCTGACATTCAGTTCCTTCCCTAGCCCAACAAAAGTGTCTCTGGATTTAAAATGTTACGATATTTCCTGAGCTGTGCTCTCTGCTACCTCAGCGCAATGATGCCAGTGATTTTATATGCTGTGCCATGCTGGCGCACAGTCACAGGCAGTGCCAGAAGCGCTGGCATCATTGGCCCCGTGGAAACCGTGGCAGAGCATCCGTGAGCTGCATCGGATGTTATCTGGCACCCATCTCTTGAGCCTGTTTCTTCTCCAGCTCCTTTGTCTTCTGATTTAGTTCTCCTCCTCAGAGCGCAGCCTTGTGTTTTCCTAAATCATGTCTGACAGAGCCTGTTTCTTCCTCTCCTACGCTACGCGAAGTGTAGTAGTAGGACTTGTAGCGAGATGTCTTGCTGTTTATTTAATGCACTGTGAATTTAATGCACTGTATTGCATAGTTTATTCGATTAATAAATTCTGCCATGCTTGGGAAAGAGGAGCACTGGTGTAATTTAAAGGTCTTTGTAATTTTTCTGTGTTGTTGTGTTTGCTTGCGTATTGATTGTCGTTTTGGAAATTCTGAACCACTCCTCTAAGCACCCTCCAAGTTAGCAAATTTCTATACACATCTTTGTTTTCTGCCTATTTTGATATTTCCAAATGTAACTTGGAGGCTTACAGAGTTTATTTCTTCATTCTAGAAGTTCTTAAACTGCTTCTTGTTTTCTTTTTTTCTCCCCACTTTAGCTCATGACACGTACCTAAACAGATCTTTTGCAGACTCTTCTCACAATTTATATTCTGTGAACACTTTCCCACTCCTTCCTCCCCCCTCCTCACTACTCAACACTTTATCTCTTTTTTTTTCTTATTTTTTTAAATTTGAGGGTCAGTTTAGTTTTCTTCTTGCAAAAATATGGAACTGATTTTAATTTTAATTACAGTTGCACTTCAATTCTGATGGTGTTTTGAGTTAAAATTCATTGAGTTTTACCCATTTCTCCTCTGCTGACTTCAGTACAGCTTACACAGGCACTCACAGAGAGAAGGTAGCATTTCTGCTGAGCCACCCTTCTGTTTCATTCTTTGTTAACTGCATTCCAGGTTTCTTAAGGTGCAAGTTGCATTGGAAAAAAAAAAGTATTACAAACTGACATTTATCATAGTCATTATTTCCCTTTGCTTTATCTTCCAGTTCATGCCTAAAGTGTTTAAGCTGCTAATTAGTACCACTGGTTTTTGTGTGTTCCTTTTTGATTCAGTCATATCATAGCGGAGTTGTTCCCTCAGAGAAAAGGTGGTTTGAAATATACTCGTCTCTAGTTTTCTATCACCTCCACCCAGAGTCTGACATCAGTAGCCTGAAGGTCCTCCTCCAAGTTTTTTCACTGATGCTTGCCTGCAGGTACGCTCTTGGCCATAGTTTTTAATTTTCTGTGTTCTCCGGTTACGCCATTGGCAGCCTCTAACATCGACAGCATACCCCAAACCATGTAATTAGTTAGGAAAAAATTGGTCTCCCTCTGCTGAAGTTCATTTAGTGGCACTTCAGCTGTCATTTCTCCGGTTTGATGCCTAGTATTACAGGCAATATCCTCTTAATGGTTTAATAAACTAGTGTTTGACTTCAGTAGAAGTTACCGAGTGAGATTTTAAAATAAGGGCTCTGATGGTTATCATGCCGAAAGTTTGCTTGCAGGGGTCTAAGAAATTCCCCTCCTCCAGCCTGGGAGCGGTTTTGCCAAAGGTGTTGCACCACAGTGGGGTGGCAGAGGAAGGTGAGGGAGCAGCAGTGTGGGCAAACAATCCTTTATGCTCAGCAAACTTGCATTGAGATGTGTCAGCAGCGAAGTCCTGAGGCTTATGCTTAATGATGTCAACCTTCCTTCTCAATAAAGAGTGTATTTTCTGAAAGAAGGAGCAAATTCAACCGATCTGTTTCCACTTACATTTTTTGAGGGATGGGAAGGATGCATAAACATAAGCATTGCAGTTGGATCCGAGGTTTTTTTTTACTTTTATTATTCTGAATTGTTATTTTTTTTATTTCTTACACACCTTCTGTTTCTGCTTCCCCCATTTGGTTCATCCAACATTACTGGCCCCAGACCTGGGAGCCGAGATTCTTGCAAATACTTCAAAGCTGGGGCCATTACCACAGTGAATTTGATTTGGAAAACCCAAGTATGTGGGTGACTTAACTCTTGAGCTCCGCCCATGAGTCACGTGCGGTCTAATGCTGACATAACCAATAACGTGGGCATCGATCCACTGGCTGTTTACGCCATCTTTACGCTTGGCAATCAATTCCGAGCCACTTGCCCCACCGTCAGCACTGACGCACTTCTCACGAGGCGATGGACACGGTTTGCAATTAACTGCTCCTCATCCTTGAGGCAAGTCTAGCGTTAATGACCTCTCTTTCCTCGCCATCTCGCCTCTCAAGGCCACGTCTGTCACCTGGGAGTGTCGTGATGCTCTGCGAGCACTGAGGAATATTGGTCTCTGCCTCCCTTTCATGCGGGGAGGGAGGAAGCCCTTCGACGTGCTGCTCTCAGATGTTTGTTATGCCAGAGAGAGGAAAATGAGAAGTTATTTCATTTCCTCCTTCGATTCATAAATAGTCTCACATAGGCAGCCAGGGCTTCTAGTGTAAATTCAGCATTTGGCCGAAAGCTGGGACTTGAAGAGCAAAGGCTGAGGGGGACACCAGTGCATTTTTTTTTCCCAAAAAAATGCAGAATTGGAAGTCAGATGAACACTTCCAATGTGGTATCTTTCATAGAAGTACCACTAAAGGGAGTTAAGCATCTCCTTGATGATCTCAGCCTAATACTTCAAGAAGCTCTTTGTGGAAGATGCACTGGAAAGATGCTGAGATGCCTCTTGGCCCGGCCTCAGTTTGACTTTACAGATGGCAGATTTTTTGGTAGGACTTCTTAATTAAAAAAAAAAAAAGGTAAATCAGCATCTCAAAGAAAGGAGCTGTGTCTCCAGGTACTCCCTTCCCTTGACATGCATTCGTGCTATGGGATGTCTCTCATGGTGGCAGCGTGGTGGCCTCCCATCCCTGTGATGTGCTTTGACGTAATGTGGGAGGTGCCAGATGTCACTTGAGCCTTGGGTCACTCTTCTGCCCAAATCCATACGCACCAACTGAAGTGACAGAAAGTTAAACTGGGGCCAGCAAGGTATCTGCTTGATTTAGAGTTGAAAACAAAGGCCTCCCTTTGTCAGTGTTCTCCATCAGCGACTTGTACAACCCTCTCTTGTTTAAAAGCCCAGATAATATAAATACCTTCATCTGATGCTTCTCACCCAAGTTCAATTTCAAAGAATGATTACTCATTTTAGGAGCTCCACAGCTTTATGAGCAGATAGGGGAAATATCTCTGTAAGTTACTGGTGAGAGAACATTTAAATGCTGTTAAATTGAAGAGAGGAAAATGCAGTAAAATACTGGCATGACACTGGCTTATGAAAGTACTGTGCTATTTATCATCTCTTCTGACTTTTTCTTGCCTGCTGCATGTTCCCACCCTGTGTAAAAGGATCATGGCATCAAAACAATTCCTCACTGTGAGTGGGCCTACTTCGTGCACGTAAAGGGACAAGCTGTGGTGTCTAACGCCATTGATTTTGCACATGCGACCGACCTGTGTGAGCCTAGTAATATATTTAAATCTTGCAGGGAGCTTTCCAAAATCAAATAACCGAAGGTAGTAAAAGCAGGATCTGCCAGAGTCTGCCAGTCCAAGTAAAAATAACTAAGTAAATAACCAGGAAGTCTCTTAACTCTTAATGGAATAACAGCTTTGGTGACTGATTTTGGTTATCAGATTACACTCCGAAAATAACTTCTGTGCTATACTTGCAATTGGCTGTAAGAGAAAAATAATACAGTGTACGCTAATTTTAGCAAATAAGATTAGAGTTAGTATTTAATCCCAGAGACCTTCTTCAGGCTGTGGAAAAAAATAGCAGCAGTTAACTGTCACTAATCTTATCTCCTATTCCTAGCATGTGTTTGATTATATAAGTTATAGTGTTAGGAACACTCTGGCTGAGTGAGAAGAGAGTAGTTTGTTTGCTACATCCTTGGGCTTATTAGACAAACTTGAGGGCTAAGATGTATTTGAAAAGTCCCCACACATGCCTTAACCGGTACCACAGTATGCCCACAACAAAACAGTATGTGAATGATTCTGCAAGAAACCTTCATATTTCTTCTATGTTTCTATCCAATTGTTTTAAATTAATATGTATCTTGGGATCTGATATTCAGCATGTGAGGTTTGATTCATTTTTCCTTTCTTCCTTCTCCACAAAATGGCCTAATAATTAAATCGATGTTTAGAGATTGGAGATGAGGTTTCTTAACTGGTTTTACATGTCTGGTGATGAATTTCACCTGAAAATCAAAATACTAAAAATATAATCCATAATCCTGCAAGCAGCCTGCATGCTTTGCAGAAAGCCCGTCAGTACTCCTGTTGATTTCAGCAAGACTACTCAAATGCATGAAGAAATAATCTGTGCCTGTGCTGCTCTGTCAGGAGTTCTGGTTCTCTGTGGATCTGAAGGTCTCACCGTCCAATTTACCCCTGATTCGGTGGGATTTAGCAACTAACATTCTGCAGATCTCATTTCATGCCCAGAGGAGAGGAGGGGGCTCTGCCCTCCTACACCACCACCAATGTGCTTGTTCTTTGAGTATGTCCCACGCATGCTTTATTGGTAAAGAAACAATTGTGCGTACGTTTGCTGTTGAACTTCAGTGCTGTTTTCTAGAAGGATATTGGCACTGTGCATTCCTTAACATGGAAATTAGACCTGGAAAATCTACCAAATTATCAAAACCCACCTTGCCAGAACCAGGTTGTGCTTTGTTAGTTTTGCTTTGCAGTACTCAAGACGTAAAGTATCCGTCATCTTCCCTGGGAAGCTTTCTGAGGTGGCTCTGGAGTCACCATTGGGTAAAGAGTCAGGAAAGAATTGCTGCGTTTTTCATTTCTGCAGTTTCTTCTCACCACAGTTGGCCATAGCACCCCATGGCAAGTTAGACAATTCTTCTCCGTTCATGATGTTAGTATGCATCAGATTACTGTAAACATTCTCTTGCTCCATTTTAGATATTGCCTTGCCAAGTTTTACATTCCTGCATGTTTGCAGTGATCTTTCCTTGCACTTAATCACTTTTCCCCCCTTCAAATTGAATTCAGATTTGCTGGCATTTTACAGGGGTTGACCTTCCCCACTCCAGATGCAGCTTTTCACAGAGATGCCATTCAGAGCAGAGTTACCAGACATCCATGTTTCCTTTGGAAATAACCTTTTTTCCCCCCTCATAAGAAATACTGTCTGTGCAGAATTGGAAGATTTTGTCTGTTTGTCTGGGATTTTGAGACATCTGGAAGTCTGGGCAGCCAGCTAATGAGCACACACTGACGAACTCGGCAGCGCACAGCAAATCCATCCCATCCACAGAAATGTCAGACCTCTTCATGTGCTCTGAGGCCACGTCCCATGTGTTCAAAACAACGCGTAGGCCTCCCTGGCACGCTTGATCAGCTGTCGTGGAGGAGACCTGATACAACAGGGAGCCAGAGGGAGTTCACCCACAGTGCTCTACCTCCCGCGGTGCCTGTGGGTGTGCGTACAACTACATTTAAAATAGCGTTTCTGCCTTAGAAGTCCCTTAGGAAAATCCGATGTTCCTAACGTGGAAGTGAGCTAACCTTCCTTCTAATTTTAGAATAGTGCGTGCCAAATGTTGTGCTAAGAGCACTCTCTATATTTGCATCTGTAATGCTGCCTAGTTTACCAGCATTTCTAATTGCTGACTCTTGTCTCAGCTTCCAGTTCTCCCTTCTGACAGTGATCAATATTGTTTTCCTTGAATTAGCCACTTTTGCATTCGTGATACAATACCAACCAAAGCAGAAGGGAAGGCAGAGAGTATAATGACGGTAGAACTTTTTTTGCAGAAGGAAGAAGCATTGTTCAAAATGCATCAAGGAAATGTAATGAGATATGATGGAGGAAAATAAGGGAAGGAAGATTTCCTCACAAGGAGGTTTTAAGTAGAGTCTGGCAATGATCTCCCAAAGGAAGCAGTGGAAGTCTGGTCACTTAAATCGATTAAAACTAACCAGAGCATCGCACTCCACTGGACTCTGTAAGGAGGAAAGCAGTGTTGGACTGAACTAAAATAGATTTCTCTTGCTTATTTTCTTCAGGGCTGCTGTCTGTATTTTGCCAGTAAATTCAATATGGCTAATGCTGATTAACAACTCTCTTGATGGTGATTATATCATTGAATTATTTCCATCTTGTTCCTCAGTATCATAAACTCATGAGGGCACAGACACACCACACACATCCTCTGGCTTGGCTAGCTCAGTCTGGAAGACAAGTGGCAGATAAAGGGCTGGAGAACTTCCTTTCTTTCACCTTAGCAGTGTTCGGGCTGGTTGTTGCCGCAACTCTGAATAGACCTCCAACCACACCAGGTGCTGAGCGTGATGCACCTGTGGCAGCACAGCAGTGGCACGACCTGCATGTGGATCCACCGTGCTGGATCTCTCAGGTTGCTGTAGAGCAAGAAGATGTGCCCGAGGGCTTAGGTAGCACTGCAGTACTCACATCCTCTGTGTACTGGGTGCGCAGGAGGATTTTAATGTATACAGGACCAGCTGGGGACAGGAGCAAGACAAAGCCAAGTGGTTCATTCTTGCACTTAGCAAGGTGTTGGACATGTTTCAGGTACACAAGAGAAGTCCTCTCCTGGCCTGCCTTGAAAGATAAGTGAAAGAGAGCCTCCGAGAATCTGGGATCTTTGCTTCACTTTTCTTGTCTGCATGGGCATTGTTGTTTTGTATGTATGTTTTACCTTTTCTCTGCCTGGTTTTCTTGTAGCCAGCAAATTCTTTTAAACAGCAGAAATGAGTAGAAATTGGAGTAAGGCAAACGATCAAATGGTCCCTCTCTACTCTGCCCTGGTGAGGCCACATCTGGAATATTGTGTCCAGTTCTGGGCCCCTCAGCTCAAGAAGGACAGGGAACTGCTTGAGAGAGTCCAGCGCAGAGCCACAAAGATGATGAAGGAAGTGGAACATCTCCCTTATGAGGAAAGGCTGAAGGAGCTGGGTCTCTTTAGCTTGGAGAAGAGGAGGCTGAGGGGTGACCTCATTAGTGTTTATAAATATGTCAAGGGGGAGTGTCAGGAGGACGGAGCCAGGCTCTTCTCAGTGATGTCCCATGACAGGACAAGGGGCAATGGCTACAAGCTGGACCATAGGAGGTTCCATAAACATAAGGAAAGACTTTTTCCCTGTGAGGGTGACAGAGCACTGGCACAGGCTGCCCAGGGAGGTTGTGGATTCTCCTTCTCTGGAGACATTCAAAACCCGCCTGGACACGTTCCTGTGTGACCTACTGTAGGTGATCCTGCCCTGGCAGGGGGGTTGGACTAGATGATCTTTCGAGGTGCCTTCCAACTCCTGACATGCTGTGATTCTGTCATCAGAGGTCAGGGAAGCAGGAACTTGGCATATTAGCTTGGATGGTGTGCCCAGTGGAGGTTCTCACAAACTGACCTGGCTACTCAAGCATTAATTTACATGGAAAATAAGGTTTTAAAGCAAAAAAAAAATCTTGGCTATATGGCATCTTATTTACAGTAGGGTAAAAAAATAACCTGAGATTGTTGCTGGCATGCATTTTACCCATCCAGCAAAGGTCTCTCTCACATTTAAATGAAGACTGTTGTATCAGAAAAATGATCCATTTCCTTCTGCAAATGCAGACCAATTTGGTTTCACTAACTGTTTTTACTGGGATGCATCAGTCCGGTCACATCGTTTGTAAAGATCATTCTTACTTCCTCCTACAAAAACGCCTGTGTGATGGTAATACACACGGCTTCGAAGAGCAGTGCGTAGTGCTCATAGCCATGCTCCAGCACCTCTATTCTAGCCCTCCTGCCAGAATGCATCAGATAAGGGTGGTCCCAAAGCTGGTGGGGCCAAGGCGGCAGACCTACCACATGAGCCGAATCAGTATTTAGACAACTTCAGACGACAGAGATTGCACTGGCCTTCACACTTAGCAGAAGTTTTGCATGTTTTATACCGAAGTTATTGTTTGTGCAGTTTCAGGCATTGGCACTTGCAAGATTCCTCCCTGAGAGCAATGACAAGCGTCCAGTGCTTTAAAAAAAACTTTGCCCCCCTCTGGATCTGAAGATTGTGAGATTGAGGAGCACTGGGTCACTGTGTAAGACGTTGTAGGGAAGCCACGGTGCACATTTCACCAGTGTTTTCATTGTTCTTCACTTGAGGCATCTGCCTGGCATCGTGGGGAGGCCACAGCGCATTCTCAGGCTCTGCTTCTGATACATCCAGCAGAGAACAGCTGTAACAGCTGGTTTGCTGCTGTTTGTTGTCACAGTGGTTTATTGGGAGCAAAAACCTGAGTCAGCGTGGGAGACAGCCTTGCTGTGGGGTGGTATGAGTCAGCTGGAGGCTCTGCAGTGTGCCTGTGCTGGAGCGGCAGGCAGGCAGGTGAAACAGTGGCCCAGCACAGAAAATGGTTTTAATTTGCTTTCCAGTCATTCCACCTAGTGGCCAAGTGACACAACTGCCAGGAGGACGAGCCTTGTTGGTGCTCCAGTCCCCCTCATCAGAAGGGACCCCAAAACCCCCTGACGGTATTTAGGGCTGCTGCTACAGACCTTCGCTGCTGCAGAGCTTACAAGATGTGTAGGAATATGTAAGCCCCCACACTGAAGATCTTATCAAAGAGAAACATTGGCCTGCGACTAGCTCATTAAGTTCCTGAGCAATTTCGTTAATCATGCTGCATAGATAAAATGCAGATAGGCCTTTAGTGAGCTGATAATCTAACAAATAGGCAGAAAGTGTAACACTGATAAAGCAGAAATCGGTTTAATAGCCAGCTGTAAATCTAGGCAATTCTGTACTGGAGGCATATTGTAAAACAGGAATGTGTAAGTGTGTAAGTATGTGCATGAAAATGCACTGTTTCCTAAAATAGCAGATGCAGTAGTAATATTATGTATGGAAAAGCTATTGGGAGCAGTTTTAGAGGTGTTCTAAAATATTTTTCTCTCCATCAAAGTCTGCAGTGCTTATGGTATTTTCATAATCCAGCATCACAAGTGCAGATCTATGAGTAACAAAGGCTTGTTTCTGGAAGCCAGGATTTTCTATAAAAAATTGTGAGCTCTTCAACCGATCC
>NW_009736861.1:5962-23087 GCF_000703405.1 Apaloderma vittatum | reverse complement strand
AGGGAACTTACAGGCTTTTCATTAGGATGATTCAAATTATTCACTCAGGTTTATGCTAATCACAAATACGATCATCACAAATTCATGGCTTGATGTCTCACCGTCCTCTCAGGGGGCTTCTTGCTCAGTGGCGTTAATTCAGTTGGAAAGAGAGGGGAAAGCAGCTCAACCTTCAGGGTATCCCATACCTGCTGTATAGGATATCCTTCTGAGGAGCTGGGAAATGTGAGCTGGAATCTCCACAGCCTGGGGAAGGGTCCTGGTCTCCTACTTTATAGGTCCCTCTTCTGATCTTTATAGGCTATTTTGTGAAAAGAGGATAGCAGTGCTTCCTCTTCTTGTTTATTTTAAAAGAAGAAACTGAGCTGGGAACACCTACTAGGGACACCTACAGCCAGAAGGAGATGGTAGGCTGTGCATCCCAACCTCAGGCAGGTGTGCAGGTGTTTGGCTGCTCTGAATCTCACCTATTAAGCACTGGAACTTCCACAGAAGTCATCATCCTTGGAGATACTTGAAAGACGTGTAGACAAGGTGCTTAGGGATACGCTTTAGTGGTGAGCTTGGCAGTGTTGGGTTGATGGTTGGAGTCAGTGATCTTAAAGGTCTTTTCCAACCGAAATGATTCTGTGATTCTATTCTATAGATGCCTTTCCTTGGTACACAAAGCACAGAGAGCTCAGATTTTTGACTATCACTTGCAAGCAAGGCAAGAAGGTGTCTTGGTGAATTGAGGCTGAAGTGACATGCCAGGGTCATGTAGACAGTGGTTGGTGCAATGGGAGTTTGAGTTGTTGTCTCCCAAATCTCAGCTTAGTGGCCAGATCAGTGAATCTCCTTCTATGGAGAAACCTTTATTCTTGATGATGAGCCCTGGTTTTTAAGCAGCCTCTCGCTGCTTCATGAAGAATAGAGTTTTTCCAGTACTTTTGGGTTTTGGGGAAAAAATGCAACAGAAATTAGTGCCAGTTCATTTTTGGTCACAAAATAGATAATATCTATGGTTTACCATGTGGCTTAGCAAGCTATGAGATAGTTACGTATGAAGATTTCAATATATTAAAAAAAAAATCGGGGGGGAAAAGTGTGTATTTTTAAATATAGGATATGTGGATGTAAAATGTAGATGGTGTGATAAGAAAAAAGGATGTGTAGTGGTGCATAACTCAGTCCTGTTACAGCTGTTTGGGGATCACTCTCCTGGAAACAGTTTTTACTCTATCTGCAAAGAAAGTGGTGGAAAATTAAATACTGAGATGGGACTTGGAGTGATTTGTATCACTTGAAATATGAATATTGATTTTTTTTCCTGTTAGCTGTACTGTAGACTCAGTGAAATCAGAATCATAGAATCATAGAATGGCCTAGGCTGGAAGAGACCTTAGAGATCATCTAATCCCGCCTCCCTGTCGTGGGCAGGGACACCTCTCAACTAGATCAGGCAACACATGAGGACCGAATGGGGATCGAACCTGCGACCTTGGTGTTAACAGGAACAGTATGAGGAGAAGAGCTGTGCAATCAGTACTTACGTATTATTCATCAATGGCTTGCAAAAATTTTTGGAGAAAACCCAAGTAAAATGGTTTGCTCTTGAAAAAAGCAGAAAGATATTTTCTGTTGAATTTTGCTGTAATATTGAATGTTTCCTCCCCAAAACACTTCTAGGATTTAAGTGGTATCCTAAGCTTGAAACGGCTCTTTACCAGAGCTTCTGTCAGGGCAGAAGAATCAAAACTGAATTGGTACTTTCATGGTAGTGTGCCACATCACACTGAAAATAAGATCCATCCACAAATCAGCAGTGTCCACATTAGTCTGTTTTTTTCAGTCTTTTATTAGAGCAGAGGCTTAGTTGGGAAAGCTAGCACTTAACCTGTACACATTGCCTGTGTGATAGAAGAATAACTGGTACTGAGCAGTATTTATTTCTGGGTGCTAGATCTGCTGCATATTCTAAGTAGGCGATGAAGGACTCAGGATGATAGCAAGAGCTGATGGTAATGCTGGCGATTTCCCTCTCTGTTTTTTTGCAGGTCACTGTCAGGGGATTTGGTCCATTGTTACAGTTTGCCTACACTGCTAAGCTGTTACTCAGCAGAGAAAACATCCAGGAGGTCATCCACTGCGCGGAATTCCTGCGCATGCACAACCTGGAAGACTCCTGCTTCAGCTTCCTTCAGACGCAACTGCTGAACAATGAAGATGGCCTGTTTCTGTGCAAAAAAGATACCACCTGCCAGCGCATGCACGATGAGGAGAACTCAGATGGAGACGAGGAGGAGACAATGGAATCGGAGACGTCAAAAATATCTTGCCCGAGAGAGAGGATGCACCAAGAGCCCTTCAATTTTGAAACCACTGTTGCTGGAGCGGACAAAGGCGAAGGGATGCTGCCTGACTCTGACATGCTGAGAGATAGCAAGGACAATTTGGACAAAGATGCAGTAACACGGTACCCCAGATACAAGAAATACCAGCTTGCTTGTACCAAGAATGTCTACAACACATCACACATCAGTACCTCAGGTTTTGCAAGCACATTCAGCGAAGAGAGCTCTGGAAACAGCCTCAAATCAGGACTTGCTATGGGGCAGATAAAAAGTGAGCCTCAGAATGAAGAGAACGATGAAGAAAGCATCACACTTTGCCTGTCTGGAGATGAACCTGACATCAGGGATAAAGAAGGGGATGTTGAAATGGACAGGAAACAGCCAAGCCCCACTTGTGTTGACAGGCCAAAAAGTGGGTCCTCTCCTTCTTGCTTGCGGTCTTTCTTCAACAGAACAAAAAGCGTAGATTTGGTTGGCTTCCCCAGCACTTCCCAACAGCACTTTGGCAGGAGTCCAGCGTGCCCTTTTGAAAAAGGGACAACTCAGGGTGACCACAAAACTGATTATGTCCCTTTCACAGGGAACTATGGACAGTCCCATGCCATGCAGAAGGATGCTTCCAACTTCACAGTGGGATCACCGCTCAGGGGGCCCGGCTTTGAAACTCTTTGTAAGCAAGAAGGGGAACTGGACAGGAGGAGTGTTATATTCTCTTCGAACGCTTGTGACCAAGTAAACACTTCAGTGCATTCATATTCTGGTGTGAGCAGCTTGGACAAAGACCTCACTGAGACTGTGCCAAAGGGGGCGTGGGGGGGGGCGTTAGCCAGTCTCTCCCCAGCTCTCAGACCTATTCGCACAGCGGACTGACAGCTGATCACTTGCCGGGAAGGATGCGGCCGAACACCAGCTGTCCGGTGCCAATTAAAGTTTGCCCTCGCTCTCCTCCTTTGGAAACCAGAACCAGGACCTCCAGCTCGTGCTCTTCCTACTCGTATGCAGAGGACGGCAGTGGCGGCTCTCCCTGCAGTCTGCGGCTTTGCGAGCTCTCCTCTTCCCCTTGCTCCCAAGGCCCCCGATTCCTGGCACCTGAGCACCAGGAGCCCGGCGTGGTGGGTGATGGATTGTACAACCCGGTCCGAGCCCAGATTAAATGTGAGCCATCCTATGGAACAAACTCCAGCGATGAGTCTGGGTCATTCTCAGAAGCAGACAGTGAATCATGTCCTGTGCAAGACAGAGGGCATGAGGTAGGGATTCAAGATAAGTACCTATTTCACAGTCGTTGTGACCCAATTAATTGCTCCATGATTCCCTCGAATGACTTGGCATTTCCCCAGCACTTTCTTTGTTTACAGAGGCAAAGAGTAACTCCTGTTTATTCCCTTGTCAGCTGAGTGCGCGTGGTTGGCTTCCCATAAATAGGTCTGCATGACCTCTGAGGTGTTTGGCACTTACCACAATTTGGGTATAAGACAACAGCAGACTGCTGAATGATGAGAATCATAGAATCATAGAACCATAGAACGGCCTAGGTTGGAAGGGACCTTAGAGATCATCTAATCCAACCTCCCTGTCATGGGCAGGGACGCCTCTCAACTAGATCAGGCTACTCAAGGCTCCATCCAACTTGGTCTTGAACACCTCCAGGGAGGGGGCATCCACAACTTCTCTGGGCAATTTATTCCAGAGTCTTGCCACTCCCGTACTGAAGAATTTTTTCCTAAGATCCAATCCAATGAGAGCACGCTGATGTGCTTAGGAGTCTGCTAGCAGGGACCTGTCCTCCTCCCTCCCTCACCCATGTGCGCAGCACAAAGCACCCTTCCTTACCCTTAATTTGCAGAGGTGGGTCTGGCTCTGCTTGCTGTTGCTGCTGGTTTGAGCAGCCTCAGGCTGTGCCTTTGCTGACACTGAGGGTCGGGCAGCCAGCTCGAAGAGCCCCTGCTGCATATTGCTAACGGCCTGAGTAGAGGAGGCAGACAGAATGGGGGGAGAAAGAAGTGGGAAATTATTTGAATGGTTGCCTAACTGACCGCCCTTGACTGTGGGAGCGATATGCAAGTCATCTTCCCTCTGTGTGTGTGTGTGTCTCACACATGCAGGTAAGGGGTTTTGCCTCCGTTAAGTGACAACTGAGATGATGTTTCCTGCCCGTGACCTCACTTTGTTTGCTGGTGAGCTCTGGCAGCCATTGCATAAATGATTTCCAAGAGAAGCTTTGCTTTAAATTCCAGGACTGTTAGGAAAAGTCAGTGGGGTGGTCTGGGACTGAAGAGCAAGCTGTGAATTTCTGTGCAGCTCTGCCATGAGAGGTCCCACTCTAAAACTAGAGATGGACCAGCTGGAGATGCTCTGGTGATAACTGGCTAACTGAATAAACTGTCTGTGTGAAGTCACTAGTTTGAGGGAACACTTAAGTCATGGAGGTGTGTTGTGGAGCCCAGAAACTGAAAAAAACCCGCACTGAGTGTTTTCATAGAATTGCATTAGGAACCTGTATGACCTGGAGAACATCTGGGTGAAGTCACATACCTGGCTTCCCCAGGTATGCTGAAATGCTCCACTGAGAGTTTGTGCTTCGGCATGGAGAGCAGTGAGTTCAAGTTTGGGGGGTTTACATGCTGTGAACACCCAGTGCAGAACCCGGTGGGCTTAGTTGTGGGCTAGGGGAGAAAAGACTGAACTTTATTTTATCCCTCAGCCCTTATTCCTGATCCATTGCCGGTTCTGGAAGAAATCTTTCAGACAGATGTTCCTTTAGCTGGCTGCTTAATTCTAAGGAAGGGCTGAAAAGCCTGGGGGGCCTCTGGTGTCCTGATCCCTGTCAAGCTGTACTGCTGGTTTTGAGAGAATAGTTCTTGTTTGTCCCCATGTCTTGAGCTGGGGACAATGCAAAAGGGAGGGGAGTCTCCTTGGGAGGCTGCCTGGGATGCTTTGTGCAGGACCTCATTCGGGAAGCCCTACAGCAAAACCTCTCTGCTTGGCCACACCGAGGTTACTCGGTGCAGTCCTGCCTTTACGAGGGGTAGAAGGAAGCACAGAGTGGGACCAAGGGTAGCGTCAGATCTCCACCCACATGTGCTGCTTGCTCAGCAAGGGCTAATGCGCAGCGTGAGACGGGGAAGAGGGCAGGAGGTTAGCCTTTTGGGGGTTGATGATTAATTAGCTGTCATAATTGGCTAATTGTGTGGAGATGGTGCAGCAGAAAAGAGCCCGCAAGAGTCAGACGAGAAGGTTATAGGGATCTGATGGTGATTACTCGAAGAAAGTACGTGAATGTGCTCAGGAGGCTGTGGATGAGAGGAGGGACATCCATGAGAGGAGCCAAATGGGTGGGCTGTGGGACACTGTCTTGGTGTGCTGCTGGCAGCCAGATCTGTCTGGCTCTGGGGTAGAGCTAGGAAGGGTTTGCTCCACTCCTGGTTTTTCTGCTGGTTTCCTCCTGGGAAGATTTTCTGCACTGTGCTAAGCAAGTTTTCTCCCTGGGACTGCTGATAAGGCGCTTTTTTTTTTTTTTTCCCCAGTGCATTTTGATTAGGGCTCCTAGGCATTAAAAATGTGGTGGTGAAATTAATGCTTCATGAGGTTGCACTGCACTCTCCTGAGCAAGCAAAGGGTCAACAGAGCTCACTAGTGCGTCAGTACAGATTTTGTCTGAAAAATGAATATATAGAGGTTGTTACCTGTACAAGAAAGGGACATAGCAGCCTCATTAAACAATGCTTATTTTTACAGCGACTTGGGGTGTAGTCATCCTGCAAGATCTGTGGGAACCTCAGAGAAGGATATGTTAAACCAGGCAGTAGAAAATATCCAATAGCAGCAGGAAGTTCTTGTATAAGTTGCTCTACCTACTTTTAGCAGTTTGGCTGCCATTAAAACAGCAGGAGAGACTCAGAGCAGCCTGAAATGGACTGCTTTCTGTCCTTCACCTCCCTGCAAGCTGCATGGGAATCTTTCTCCATTCCCAAAATTGTCAGTTTGCCCTTGCTGTCCCGATGACTTCTCAGATGGGTCCCTTGCCCGCTGCCCTGGCAGACCACAAAAAGCCGCTGATAAGATAACTGGGAGTGACACGCAGGCTCTCACCCATCCGCGGAGCAGCCGCTCAGGCTCTTCTGCTGCCGGTGGGATTTCGTTTGGGTGGGACAGCCTGATGGACTCTGCTCCTTGGTTATCTCATGGTGCTGCTCAGCTCCCCTGGAATTTGGACATTGTTTGTCTTTATTTGGGTCCTGGCGTGCTGTCTGAGTTGGAATAATGTCACAAAACATTGTTTGCCAGTGTATTGATTGTGTGAGAAGTAGGTGAAAGGTTTCTCCTCTCTACTTTTTTTGGGCATTCTGCTTTCCTGCGGATGGATGCTGTTCAGGAGCACATGCTCGTGTTGTTCAGTGCCAAAAGTGAGGTGCCTTGTGGGTGAAGGTGACCGCACTCTGTGGCCAGCTTTCATGTCCCATAGGAGATGCAGACTGCAGTCACCAGTGTCAGGGGAGGTGGTGTTCCCCTACACTGCTGGTAAAACCTCTCTGGGATATCTTTGCCTTTCATTTTCCTTCCTGTTAAGGGAAGGGAGCCACCCAGAATCTCCTGAGATTTCCCTTTTTTAAGGCTTCATAACAGAAGGAGCAAGTGCAGTGTGGGGCATCCCCTTGTTACTGAGATGCAGGAGCAGGGCTGTTACTTGAGCTGCTGGGACTTTACTGAAACGTTTAACAGTTTGTGTTGCTCTTTTCACCCAGCTCCCTCAGGCCTTCACAGGTTCCTGAAAATCCGTTATTGGGATGTAATACTAGAGAGAAGACTTAAGCTCAATGCTTGCAGGCAGGTTCTGACAATCCTGCTTAAAATAGCAACAACAAAACAATAAGCCCTGAAATAATGAATCGTTGAGAAGGAAGTAGTCTGTCAATCTGTTAACCTACTTAGGAACAGAAACTTCAGCACTACCTACTTTTCTTGATATTCCTTTTCTTCAGTAAGTGTGTATGGGATTTTTTTTATTCTAGAAAACTTGTAAAAAATATTGTACTACTAAACCAGTTAAAAAGAAATCTCAGTTCAGTCCAATTTGATGAGTGAGTTTTTTTAGGAAAAGAATAAACAAGAGTAGGAGGAGGTAAGAGGTGGAGTTTTCCAAGAACAATTGCTATCTACAGAATTGCATTCAATATGTCTTTCATTTGTATTTCAAAAGAATTTCCCGCCTGGGTTAGTGACTCACTTTTCAAAGGAAATTTTCGTAATGGCAAAGCTAATGCAACTGGACCATGGAGGACATTGCAGGCAAATAACCTTCAGTGAGTGTCCAAACTCCTCCACGTTAAGCGACAGGCAGCCACCCTTTCTCTGTTCAACTGCTGATGCTTAGCAAAGCACTAGAAGTCAGACCCCAGGTGAAAGGGGGTAAACCGAAGTTGTTCTACCAGAAATCTACTGCAGCTGTGCTGAATTACCTTAACTGAGTCTTCTTTGCTGCTCAAAATTTCTGCTTAGCAAAGAGTATTACGTAGAAAGCAGGACAATCAAGAAAAATACATGTTAAGGTTTCTCGTTGCTCACCAGAACTTGGTGATCAGTCACTCCGGTTTTCCTGATCTTACTAGGTTAACAAACTTGAAAAAGAGGTTACTCTCCACATTCTTCTCTGGTGGATGTTCTCCTGACCAGGATCCTCAGCATCATTAGCAAAGCCCTGGGAATTGTGTTTGGCAACATCTGGTTAAATGAAGTCTTGTCAAACATGAGTTTTGCAAAATAAACTTCATGGAAGTTTTGTTTTCTTTCTTCTCTTCAGTAGGAGTGGTATCCATGCTGGTAGCAGATAATTGCTGGATTACAACAACAGTGAGTTTTCCATTACAAGCTTGAAATTTCAGGAAGGTGCTTTTAAACACCACATTATTTCATTGCAGCCTACAATTGTGTTATGCCCTGAGCTGAAGACCTTGCAGGAGCTCTTGAAGGACTCTCCAGGTCCTGATTTTTTTTCTGCAAAAGCAGATTTTTCAGAGAAATACTGTACTTTATCTCCCCTCATTTTACTGCCAGATCTGCCCTTCTCAAATGCACCTAAAGCTTCTGCTGGGGCTTCTGTGCCATTCCTGGTCTCAGAAAAGCCTGTTAATGGGCAAGACTATGTTATTGTTGTGCCTTTTGAAGGGCTGGAAGCTGGGAGTGGTGCAAGCTGTGAACAGGAAGAGATCAGCCCAACATTTTAAGTGCCAGTGGTGTGCGGTCTGAATACAAGTCCCAGTCATGGGTTGAAGGATGAGCAAGAACCTCATCTGCATCTCCTGATTGTTGGGTTAAAGCCCTCAGCCATGGGACTATCCCTGTTCCCCAGTTCTCTGAGGCAGATGGCAAATCCAAAGGTTACCAAGGCTCCCTCCACTAATTGCATAGCAGTGCCCTCTCTGGTGGCATTTGCTGACCCAAACACCTCATGTGGCCCACAGGAGGTGAGGCTGGAGTTGACCACTATGTGGCCTTCAGTTGTGTTGTGATATGACAGGCTGTCTGCAATGGGACCTGCTGATCAGGGCCATTTCAGACCGGGTTTGTTGAAATAATGGTAGATCTTCACCGCCTGGGCTCATCGTTCTTGTCCTGCAGTCCTATGGTGTGGCTGATACCTGAAAAGTAGAGGTGCTTTGAAGGTTTTACCTGTGCTGATAGACAGCAGGGTGAGGAGACGAGTCGGACTGCATCCTGCCTGACCTCTCTCTTGCACAAAGTGTGGCCCGTTGACTTTGTGCTTCTTAATTAGCCTCTGTCCAAGTAAAATCAGATAGGTCCCTACTTCGTAGGACCAAAAGTGGTGCCTGAAATAGCATATAGGCAGTTGAGCCCCTAGCACAGACAGACACACCTCCCCTCCCATCCTGGGATGAGTTTCTTCCTCACGTTTGTGGAAGACAGACCTGCAGGCTAAGGAAGATACTAGGAGAAACAGCGTTAATGTGTTGTGCTCTTCTGTGTGAAGGAAATTACCCCTTTCTACATCAAAGAAGCACTGATGTGATGCAGCCCCTGAACTAGATTGCTCAGGTGGGTCCTACAAGCTTTCCGAGGGCAGGGCAATTTTAAGTCTCAGAGGCTTTCAATAACTCTGACTTTCTATTTAAAGGCATTAAGGCAACAGTTTTATTTCTTACAACTCTGGAGCAACTGACGAAGATTTTAAACCATTTGTAAAAGTCAAGCTTTGAGTTCCACCCTCCCATGCCCAACACATAGTGACTACTTTTTCTTGTGGGTGATACATGAGTCCTTTTAGTTACTGTGAGGTTAAGCCAGACTTGGGAAGTTCATTGTATTTACTAGGCAGCTTAGGGAAGATGATGCTGAAATTTAAATAGAAAGAAAGAGTGCAGAAGCTGATGTTGCTCATGAGATAAGCAAACTCCCAACATCTGACCTTGATATTTTAAAGTGAATGAGTACGGGGCCTTGGCCCATTCCTTTATTCCAAAGAAAAAGAGAGGGAGAGAGCGGCAGTAACTGGTACAGTACGTGAGCAGCACGGCGATAACTGGTATATGGTCCAAGCTGACACTAACTAATGAAGCCTGAAGGAATTAATTGGTTATATATGGGCCTTTCATGTGCTGAATCAATGGCTGTCCCTGTCTGTTTAGATTGCTGCTGTTAGTTAGCCACTCAAAGCAATGCATTTTACACTGACATCATATGTTAATACAGGGGGAGAAAATGGCACAAAATCATAAGCTTTCTTTTTTGCCAGGGAGGGTTGTTTGTCCTCTCAGGGGTGCATCAGCCAGCATCAGAGGCTGCAGTGGTAGCACAAAGTGCTGGTTCTTTTGTTGTGTGGTGGAAGCAGAGCTTCTGCTGTTGGTGTAAAAATGTAAGAGTAACTGTGCTGGTAGGGGGGATTTTAAAGCTCTGGAAGGTGGAGTAACTCCTAGAAGAAGTAGGGAACCTGCTTACATTTCTAATTTGAAATAGTCCAAACCAAAGAGTACACAGTCATTTCCTGTATAAAATTCATAGTTATTAAAAAGAACAATTGATGAGAAAACATACTCGCTGGGGTTTTCTTAGAAAAGATTGTCCTGTTTCAGACACCTCAGGTAAGGTTTCTCTCACCTACCCTTGATACTGTTTTATGTCTCATCTCTCCTGCAGCCAGGAGGAGGGAGAAGCCGCGTGGGATGTGTTGCCACTCGAAGGCCTCCCTGTCCTCGACACCAACAACAGGCACCTGGACACTAGCTAATCCCAGCCCATCATTTTAGACGGCTCTAAGTGAGTCAGGTGAATCCCACCCATGGCAGAGTCGTGAGCTCTTGCAGATCGCCTTACAACTCTGTTGTGATAAATGCCAGCTGAGGGTCTTGCCCTGTGCCGGTGTAAAACACCATTAGCCTCTCGCTGCAGCAATACCCCAGCACAGTTATTCACTGTGTCCGTGCCAAAGGCTTGGTGGGTCTTTTTTTTTCAGTTGACAGCTAATTGCGGAGAGGGAGACAGGCAATAAAAATGCTGTGAATGGCGAAGGAAATGAGTCTGACTCACTTCCACTCTCCTTTCATGTTTTTAATCCTGCGCACTGCTGCCTATGACAGGAATGGGATTATGCTGGGTTTTACTGATAGCAGTCTCTGGACTGCTGTGTAGATGGTTTTATTTTCAATCTGTTGCCTTTTTTTTTTTTTCCGCATATCTGTTTCTATTTATTTTCCCGTTTCCCTTCAGCGACTTTTGTACCTGACAGATTTAAGTTACTTCCCTTTCAGTCCCATTCCAGCTGCAAGAACATCTCCTCTTTGCAAGCAGATACATTTTGAAAGGGAGAGGGAGGAAGAAATAAAGTTAACATCGCTTTCTGTTTTGGACTTAAGAAAATAGGAAAAACTGGGGACATTGAAAGGACTGGTTTTGCAGTGAAATTGTAATGTCTTTCAGAGGAAAGCGCAAGCTATTTTCGTTTTCAGACCTTGGCTGAAGCTTGAGAGAAAAGCAGGTGACACCAAGTTTATGTTGACCGTCCAAAGGCTGGGGAGAGGAAATCAAACAGATTTCATGTCATTAGTTAGCGGTCTGTAAACAAAGTAGTCCACATCACCATGCCTAAGGTCAGCCCTTGTGTGTACAAGCAGGAATCTGGGGGGACTGGGGCAGCGTTTGGTGTTTCTTGCTGGTTTAAATTGACCTGTCAAGTAGTGTATCACAAAGTGGTGCCTGGACACATGGGGCAGAGGGGCAATGTTCAGGACATGAAACTGTCTGAAAGGATGCAGGAGGTGTTTGCACTGAATTTCACATGTCCCAGGCTTGGAGATGCGCAGAGCAGTGATAAAAGAGCTCAAGAAAACGCAAGCTCGTAAAACGAGGCAGGGAGTTGGTTATCGATGGGCTGGGTGCCCCGTGAGGGTCTGTGACTGTCAGTGCCGGAGACCACCGCTGGGTGTTTACATGTGTCCGCTGCAAACTATTCTGCAACAAACCCAGTTTTCTGGTGAAATAACTTAATACTAACCTGAGCTGTTACTTTCTTTATCTCCATGTAATTGAAGTGCACCGTCTGAAGATGATAACCATGTTTTAAATATCAAAGAAACCTTTTCAACCCCAATCTTTTGCTCGATGGGAGCAACTTAAGTTGTATCTTCTTTGGTAGCCCGTATGCAGAATAGTCTCCTCGTTCGAGATGTTGTATTGTGCCAAGCGGGGACAGAAATGCAAACGTTTACTGCCATCTTTTGGCCACTGTGGGTATGACTCAAGGAAAGAAAGGGGAATCAGTTGTCATCTCTTTCAGCTTTGTCAACTGATTCTTGACCACCAAACACAGCAGTCCACCAAGGAGCATTTTTTTTTTTTTAATAGTCATGTTATCCATCTCAAGCTACAAGTGAAGCAAGGTTTGCAGGGAGACATGCTCACTTGGATTTGATTTGAGGAAGCTGACAGGTTTGGGGGAAGAAAGCTAGCGGAAATCTCTGAGCACATCCATCATTCTCCAGGTTTCGAGACATTGTGTGTTCATTGCTGCAAGCTGTCGGGAGCTTTGTCTTTCCCTTTGCTTTAATGCATAATTGGTAAAAGTTGGGAAGATGGTGGGAGTTCCTCAAGTCAGAACCTGGAGCTACTCTCACGTGGTCTACAGTCAAAATGGGATGGCAGTTTGTTGCCCAGAATAAAAAACTTTTACTGCATGTAACTGTGGTTTTAGACTGGGGTTTTTTTTTCAAGAAATGCAACTTGGGTGCTGTTCAATCTACAAAAATATGAGAATGTCAGCAAATATTGGTTTGTTACAAAATGCATGTATTTTAGCAGGGTTGGATGTGTTGCATCACACTCCTCTAACCCTTTCGTCTTATATGGTGTACTGCTTAGCTGAAATGCTGATTAGGCGACTTTTCCTAATTGCAATATGGTATTTTTCATCCACTTGAGATGTCAGGTTGCTTTTTTAACCTCACACCTAATCAAACTTGGAGCCCTGCAGGCCGTGCAGAGACAGGTTTCCTGCTGCGGTAATAGCCTGTTCCTTGAAACTAGTTTGAAATTAATAGCAGCAAGGTACTTTGCTGTTTCCAAAAGGCTGTGTCTCTTAGTGGACAGATACTTCTTTTAACGCAAGGGGATCTGTTATTAGAGCTTTCCAGAAAGATGTAATTTTTACCTGGGATTCGCCTATATTGCTGATTTCAGTACAATTATTATCTGATCCTTACCGTCTGGATTTCTGTAATATGCCACAGGGGAGTGTTAAAAACATGCTCAGTGTAAAACTTGGTGTGTTGTTTATTTAGGAGGCAGCAGCATAGATAATCGTCCTTCCACTCACTGTTGTTCGGCTTGCATTCAGCAAGCAAAATATGACTCTTTGCTCTTGTCTTGTATTTGTTTGTTTTAGGTGAAACTTCCTTTTCCTGTTGATCAAATCACAGATCTTCCACGGAATGATTTCCAGATGATGATAAAGATGCACAAGCTAACCTCAGAGCAGCTCGAGTTCATCCACGACGTCCGCCGGCGCAGCAAGAACCGAATTGCAGCTCAACGCTGCCGCAAGAGGAAACTGGACTGTATTCAGAACCTAGAATGTGAAATCCGCAAGTTGGTGAGTTGTGTGCTCTTGGCCGCGGCCTTGCTCGCCCTCGCGCTTCAGCTTGCGGGGCACTGGCAGCAATTCCTGTCCAGAGCTTTGTGGGTTTAGTTAGTTTGCATGTAAATAAGTGGAGCCATTAGTAGAAAATTTTAATATACAAAAATATGTTAGAATGTATGTGTATATAATATATATGGAAAACACAAAATTCCAGTGGAATGAGGCCTGGATATATCTCTTTGTTTTGATTCTTCAAGAGCAGATTGTTTAGTGAGTTAAGACGGAAGCCTGTATCACAGCTCCCTTTTTGCAGTTTAACTTATCCCCAGTACTTACAACTCATCCACAAAGGCAATTCCTCATCCGAGCCTCATTTCCATCCCCAACTACTGTACAAATTTGTTGGTCAGGGGTTCATGGAGTGCTCAGAAGAGATAAGTATGAAGAGACCTTCAGAGGTCACGTGGTCCAAACAGTGGTGTGGTAGGGCCAGCTTCATCTCTACATTTCTTTCTCTTTGGTGTGCTAGAAGGCAGCTCAGCATTTTCAGGACATTTCAGCTCACTGGGAATTTTCTTGAGCTCTTTTCATTCGCTGAGCAAATGGAAGAATTGGCAAGAAAAGTGAAAATCCAGGAACATGAATAACCAGACAAGTATAGGGCATCCCTATACTTGTCTAGATCAGTGAGATGGCAAGGGTATGTTCCTGCTTGTTCTGCTCTCTTCTTCCCCCTAAGGCTCTTGACCTGCTGTGGACTGAACGCCCTGCCACGATTCAAGGACCACCTAACACAAAAGGCCTGTTCACACTCCACAGTGCACTCGCTTTCATGTCCTGTGCACCATGTTCAGGTGGCAACTCATGGTTTGCCCCAGACCCTTCTTGACGTGTGTCTCTGGCAGGAGTGTGCTGCAGAAAGGAGAGCAAAGCATGTCACATCCGGGGATGGGTCTCCTGTGTGCAGCATACAGGAGTGGACACAGTAGTAGCGTCACACAGCATACATTTAGGAGTCTAGCATTAAACCCAGCCTTTGAATATCCAAAGGTTTGAGTGGTAAATTAATTTGTTCGCATAGATAAAAAAAGGAGCTGAAGTTGATTTCCTTACTCCTAGGCTCCATTAAAATTAAAGCCTTTAATTTAAATGTCCCTGTGCACATTTAAAATGTGCTCATGTGCAGGTTGAACTTGGCGGGTCTGGGGAGTGGGGTACTTCTTGTTCCTGTCATAACAGGCTGCGTGGTGAAAGTGGGCTTTAGTGTAGGCTTCGTTGTGCTTCATTCTCTGCGCAAGCTGGAGCAAACATAGCGTGAAAGAGGCAGGGATCTGCTGGAAGATGCTGCATTACCATCACCTCACAAGTGGCAGAAAGATGCGTGACTTTGGGTCATTCACTTACTGCCTGTGCCTGTCTGCTTCCTGTCTGTAATGGGGAGGTGACAGTGACCCCACAAGCTGCTTGAGAGGCTTCCATCAGTAAGGCTTGTGAAGCCTTCAGATGTCTTGCTGCTGAAGCCCTAGGGGGAAAAAAAAGAAAAAGAAATGAAAATCAAAACATTGTTCAGAGTATTGCTCCACTGATGTAAAACAAACAAAACATTGAAGATAAACAAAATAGTGAGCAACTGCTTCCTACACTGAGCACAATCCACAGTGTGTGCAAGGTGAGTCAGAGGTTCTGCAGGGTGAAAAAGGAGCTCCTTGTTCAGGTTGCCAGGAGAAGCTGGTCCCATCTTGGCTGCATATGCCTGTCCCTCTACATTGAGCTGGTGGCAGGGAGGAGTACAAGTCTCTCACTCTCCAGAGCAGAGCACCAAGGGTGGCACTCTAAGGGCTGGACTAGCAGCAAGACAGAGTTCAGCTTGATACCTATAGCCTTAGCCTGCAAATTAATTTGAGTTCATTTACTTTATTCAATCCTGTGACGTAACGGTTATTGTCCTAACATAATCAACTGTGTATAGGCATAATAAGTTCAAATTCTCTCTCCAGCATACACACACACCTTGGGGAAAATGAATGAAAGGCATATGAGACACTGTGGGCCTGGCCCCTGCTAAATTTCAGGAACTGAAAACCCTTTGAGGTGCAGGATTCTTCAAAAGAAATGTTGAAATTTCTATTTAGCAAGCTGAACTTGAGTAAGAAGCAATATGTAGTGACTGAGCCAGACAGGGAAGGCACCTCGGTAGAACTGTTCTTTGTGAACAGAGAAGGACTTGGTGGTGACGTGATGATTGGAGACCGTCTTCGGCACAGTAATCATGAAATGACAGCGTTCTTGCTTCTCAGGGAAGTATGAAGGAGGGGTGTCAGCAGAACTTTGTCCTGTTTAGGAGCCTGCCTCCTGAAAGGCAAAGGAGTGTAGGAAGGCTGCACATTCTTAGAGAGGGAAATCTTAAAAGCACAGGATCAGGCCATCCCCATGTGCTGAACAACTAGCAGGCAGGGAAGAATACTGGCCTGACTGGAAAAAGCTTTGGCTGGAACTCAGGAAAAAAAGAATAGTTTATGATCTTTGGAAGAAGGGGCAGGCAACTCAGGAGGACTACAGGGATGTTGTGATGTTTTGCGGGGAGAAAATTAGGAGAGCTGAAACCCAACTAGAATTTAATCTGGCTGCTGACATAGAAGACAATAAAAATGTTTCTATAAATTCATTAGCCACAAAACGAGGGCTAAGGAGAGTATCTGTCCTTTATTAGATGTGGGGGGGAAACATAGTGACCAAGAATGAGGAAAAGACTGAGGTACTTAATACCTTCTTTGCCTCGGTAAGACCAGTTGTTCTTAGGATACCCAGCCCTCTGAGCTGGAAGACAAGGGCAGGAAGCAGAGTGAAGCCTCCATAATCCAAGGGGAAAAATGATTAGTGACCTGCTGCTCCATTTAGAGACACACAAATCTATGGCAATGGATGAGATCCACCCAAGGTACTGAGGGAGCTGGCAGAAGTGCTCACGAAGCTACTTTCCATCATTTGCCAGCAGTCCTGGCTAACCAGGAAGGTCCCAGTGGACTGGAAGTTAGAAAATTTGATGCCCATCTATAAGAAGGACCAGAATGAGGATCTGGGAAACTACAGGCCTCTCAGTCTGACCTCAACGCCAGGGAAGGTTATGGAGCAGATCATTCTGAGTGCCATCACACAACACAGAGGACTACCAGGTAATCAGGCTCAGTCAGCATGGGTTTGTGAGAGGCAGGTCCTGCTTGACTAACCTGATCACTTTGTGTGACAAGGTGACCTGCTTAGTGAATGAGGAAAGGCTGTGGATGTTGTCTGCCTGGACATTAGAAAAGCCCTTGACTCCTTTTCCCACAGCATTCTTCTGGAGAAACTGGCTTCTCGTGGCTTAAACAGATGTACTCTTCACTGACTGGATGGCCAAGCCCAAAGAGTGGTGGTGAATTGAGTTAAATCCAGCTGGTGGCTGGCGACAAGTGGTGTTCCCCAGGACTCAGTGCTGGGGCCAATTCTGTTTAGTGTCTTTATCAGCGAACTGGATAAGGTGATCAAGTGCACCCTCCATAAGTTTGCAGACAGCGTGAAGCTGAGTGGGAGTGTTGATCTGCTTGAGGATAGGAGGGCTCTGCAGAGGGATCTGGACAGGCTGGATTGATGGGCCAAGGCCAATTGTATGCAGTTCGTCAACGCCAAGTGCTGGGTCCTGCACTTTGGCCACAACCACCCCAGGCAG
>NW_009736861.1:0-5681 GCF_000703405.1 Apaloderma vittatum | reverse complement strand
GGGTGTTGATGGACAGCCGGCTGAACATGAGCCAGCAGTGTGCCCAGGTGGCCAAGAAGGCCAAAGGCATCCTGGCCTGTATCAGGAGTAGTGTGGCCAGCAGGACAAGGGAAGTGATTGCCTCCTGTACTTGGCACTGGTGAGGCCAGATCTCAAACACTGTGTCCAGTTTTGAGCCCCTCACAAGAAGGACATTGAGGTGCTGGAGTGTGTCCAAAGAAGGGAAGCGAAGCTGGTAAATGGTCTAGAGAACAAGTCTTAATGAGGAGCGACTGAGGGAACTGGGGTTGTTTAGCCTGGAGATAAAGAAGTTGAGGCAAGACCTTATCACTCTTTACAACTACGTGAAAGGAGGCTGTAGCAAGATGGGGGTTGGTCTCTTCTCCCAAGTAAGAAGCAATAGGACAAGAGGAAATGGCCTCAGGTTGCATCAGGGGAGATTTAGATTGGACATTAGGACACATTTCTTCACGGAAAGGATTGTCAAGCGCTGGAACAGGCTGCCCAGGGAAGTGGTTGAGTCACCATCCCTGATGGTATTTAAAAGACGTGTAGATGTGGTGCTTACAGACATGATTTAGTGGTGGATCTGGCAGTATGGTGTTAATGGTTGGAGTCCATGATCTTAGAGGTCTTTTCCAACCCAAGTGATCCTATGATCATGGAGATTGCCTTGTTGTCTTTGGTCCATTTTGTGAGCAGTAATTTTGAGTCTCTTGAATTATGTGGTGGTGCTAGAGTTTAACAGTTTTTCGCTTGGCTGGGTCTTTTTTATGAAAGACCTCCTTCCCCCCCTGCACTTACTTCCTGTAAGTCACTCATCTTCTTGACACAGATGGTTTCAGAGCAGAGAGTGAGTGAAATGGTCGTATGCTCTCAGTTTGATAGGGTTTTTTTTTTTGCCTGCTTTCCTTCACTCATCCATCTACCCACTCACATTCCCTTTTTTCCCTGAAAACTAACAGCATATTCTCTTCCATAATTCATTATCTCAAGATGTACTTGAGCATCTGTTTATTTTTTTATTATTTTTGTGCTTCCTTGATAGATTTATCAATATTTTAGCAGTTGGTTCTTTTCATGTGCACTGCTCTCTTTCTCATTCGCACAGCTGTATGCTTCTATAGTGTGGGCTTCAGACCCAGAGCAATACTGTCAGCTGTCAACAACCACCCATGTTTGGATTATCTGAGTTGTGGAGTTTTCACACCTCAGATGCTGAGGCAGCTTAGGTTTAGCAGTGTTACTCGGTGAGGTACGTGGCTGTGCTGCTTTGGGGGCCAGCTCAGCTCTGGAAATAGCTCTGGTACTTTACAAAATCTCGTCTTCTCTCTTGAGCTGTGTGCTCACTTTCCTGGGAGAGAAGGTGATGGAGCAGGACCATCCCAATTAGCCTGCACTGAGTCAATCCCCGTTTTTAGAGGTGTAGCCACAGTCTGGGTCTGGCTCTGTGCCTGACCCTCCCCTCCAGTCTGCCTCCTGAACACCCTGCAGAGCGTCTTGCTGGCCGCATGAACTCTAAGCTGGAGATGACTCCCACCGCAGGACGTCGCACAGCACCCCGTGCCAGCTAGATCTGAGGGCCTTACCGGTGCTTTGCTGGATGCAGAACAACCTGAGCTCCTTTTCTGTTTTCAAATCCTGCATGAAGAAATCATAGAATCATAGAATGGCCTAGGCTGGAAGGGACCTTAGAGATCATCAAGTCCAACCTCCCTGTTTTGGGCGGGGACACCACCTCTTGACTAGACCTGGCAACACATGGGGACCGAGCGGGAATCGAACCCGCGACCTCGGTGCTGATCCTTATTGCCAGCACCACGCTCAAATAAATCCCACCAGACTCTCTCACTCTTCGTCCTCATTGGTGCCATCCTGTGACCCACCTGACCCCCTCCTAGAGCAGCCCGCTGGCACAGGGAACCTCTGAAAGCGTGCTTGGCTAGATGTTGCTAGGGGAGGACATTTGGGAGCACAGGAGGCAGAGCTTGAGCAGAACAAAGGGGAAATGACATTGAGCTTATTCTACTGAGTGTTAAGAAGCCCACCAGCCTTTCGGGTTTCCATGTAAGTCTTCATAAAAATATCCTAAGTCAGACACAAACCATTAAGCACCGAGACATAAGAAAACAAGCTGTGGTGCCTACCATAGAGCACACGCTCACATCCGCTCCTCTGAATAACACCTCTCAGTGGTAACAGGGGTTCAGCTGGCACACAGATCAAAGCAGGTGCACCCAGTCTGACCAACTCATCCAGCAGTTAGAGCGTGAACTGAACTTCTGCAACATATCCTCCCTTCAACTAAGCCCTCTTTTCTTGCTGTTTAGGTGAGTAATAGCTTTTCTCTGTCAAAATGTTTCTTTTGGAGCTTTTTTTTCTATCATCCATCAAGCAGCCTTAGTCTATAAGGGAAACTAACAGTCTCTTGGGAATAACTTGTGACTCTATCTGCTTCTAATTCAAATGTTTTTCTCCAGATGTTTCCCAAGCCACAGTCCACACTGACCTCGTAGTAGTCGAATACCTGGTGTCTTTGTGACTTTTCTGCTGCTCATATAAAAATAACTGCACCGTGTTGGTGTTCCTCTTGGGTGCCGATGCATACATTTTCGAGCGTGCAGCCGGCAGATGGCCTCTCCTCCACCTAAGATGTCTTCGTTCTTTTTCAGGTCTGTGAGAAAGAGAAATTGCTCTCAGAAAGGAACCAGCTGAAAGCAAGCATGGGAGAATTGTTAGACAACTTCTCCTGTCTTTCCCAAGAAGTGTGTAGAGACATGCAGAGCCCGGAACAGATCCAAGCTCTCCACCGATACTGCCCTGTTCTCAGACCCATGGATCTCCAGGCAGCCACCACCATCAGCCCCTCCCCAGCTGGCGTGGAGCAGGGCCTGGTGACCTCCCAGTGCGTCGGGGAAGGCATGCAGTGCTGCTCGGAGCAAGGCTCGGTGCAACTGGGAGCGCCCTGGCTGCCCAACAACATCTCAGAAAATTGTTCGGCCGGCGGGGGGTTGGATGGAGCCGACACAGGTACTTACCCCGAGAGAGAGCTTCCACCTGAGCAGAGCAGCCAAACGGTCACGGTAGACTTCTGTCAGGAAATGACTGATAAATGTACAACAGATGAACAACCTAGGAAAGATTACACCTAGTGACTTGTAACCTTAACGTTACACCTGGTCAGGTGTTCTTCAGTCAGCCAGTGGCAGTGTTCATTTGTTGTCTAGAAGAACGTATTTGGTGCACACTACAGTGGTCTTAGCAGCAATACTGTTTTTAAGTATTCCCTCCTCTCTACAAGCAGGAGTTCTCTTCACAATGGTGCTATCCCTCGCTCAGGCAGGGAACGAAGCAGTGGCGACACTGTCTGTTTTTGTATGTTGATTTCAATCTTAACAGGGATGGACATAACACCTCTGAGGACCCAACCGCAGCTTTTTTTCTCAGTGGCCCATGTCACAAAACCCTAACTCAGGAATTTCCTCTGAATGTTCAATTTTTCATTGAAGACAGCTTCTTTACACATCAAAGTTTTATAGCTAAACTGTACATATTATATATAATATATATAAAATATATATATCCATATGCAAAAGTCCCTGCATGCCTCAATTTTTCTCATCCTACAAACTGGAAGCTTTCATTTCTATTGTATAAACAAGTTCCAACATTCCTTTTTGTCTTCAATGCTAGAACTAGTTTGGTAACTTGTTACACGATTTTTTTTTTCCTCGGTTCGCAGTTCAGCAATATCATTCGATTTGTACTTATTTATAAAATTTTAATGTTGGAAACTTATTTGAGATTTTATTATAGACAATTTTTTTGGCACAGCCATTTTGTGCCACTTGAGCAACGTGGAGTTATTTTATTTTCTTGCAGATACTGTACAGTAATGGTCAACTTTGCCACTTGCACTGAGTTTCTGGTCAAACCTCTTTTCATAAATGAAGTCACGACTTCAGTATAACTTGAGTATATGGTTTTCTTTGCTTTATGGCTTAAAGAAAATAGAAAAGTTTTAGCTAATAGACAAACACTCAGGAGCTCATTATGTAGTAAAAACGGTCTTGCCAAATACTGAATTCACTATACAATTTGTAGAGAGAATCTGCTTGAATTATTTTTGTATTCAGACTTCTTTCTGTTTCACAAACCAAGTTTAAGTGCTGTTAATGATGCTTTTGGATTCTTATAGGGGAGAGTATATTTCACTCTTTTGAGAAAAAGGTATTTGACAACTGGATCAGTTCATCATACGTTCCGCGAAGTAAAGCAAATGGAGATCACATCAATATGCTTGGGGGGGCTTTTTCTCCAGCCCTGCTCTGCATCCTTTACTCATGGAAGCAACTGCTGCTCCGGCTAGTCCCCAGAGCCTCACCTCAGCTGTCCTCAGCTGTCACCTGTTCTCCTCACCAGGCCCGAGCTGCAGAGGTGGGTCTGGGAAAGTCCGTGGTCCTGCCCGGGTAGGCGGAGCTGCAGGATCAGAGCCCTGGCCGTTGACTTTGGTTTCCTTACAGAAGTCAAGTTTAGAGCTGTCTCCTCTGTGAGCAAAACGTACACCTGCCAACACCCAATTCGGTCGCTTGCCCATCAAATTCTTGCGTGCCAGGATCCTCTCGTCCTGCAGCGTTGCCCTCAGCACAAACCGCGGCTTAAAAGAGCGCTGTCTCGAAGGAGACTACTCAGTGAATTGGCTTAGTTGTAACTATATTGGATTTGTATCTTAAGCGATGTTGACTCATGTTATGACTGTGTGAGACAGCAGCTTTCCAAGCATAACATCTGTATGTACAGTGTAGACAGAAAAACATCCTCTTAATGCTTTTTTAATAATTATTATTATTCTAAGTGTACTGAGTTTTTATTTTGTGGTTCTTTGCCCTACGTGTGCCAGGTTGTGTGGCTTTATCAATGACAACTGTCATGTGCTTTACTGGCTGATATTGTTTGTTCTCGCTGAAAAAAAAAAATTACCAGCTGTTCACACCTATTTAAAAAAAATTAAAAATGGGAGGAAGCAGCTTCTCAGAAGCACTAAGTGATAATGTGGGCTTCTGCGCTAACGTTTACACTAGAGGTGTGCACTGGTGGTTTTTTGAGGCACTCAGTAGATCAGCAGCTTGACCCTGGAGGAGGAATCAGCTCCCTCTCTCCATTTCTTCCATCTTCAGACTGTGCTCATGGACCGTCGCTCACTCGCCACAAAGTCTTGCTTTTATCCTCTTCACCCAAACTATTGTAGCCAAGCTACCGAGGAGGAAGTGCGTATAGCATGTGCCATGTTTGTTGAAAATACTTTTTTTCCCCGCATGTACAAAGAAAAACTAGTATATAATGTAGGAGAATATTTATGTTTAAGTATTAATCATTACTGTACAAAATCCTTACCTTTAAATGTTCAGAAATATACAAATGCCATAAACTCCTAGTTCACACGGTTGAAAAGGGGGGAGGAGTCATCCTTTCTTTTTAAAAGAGCTTAACCTAAAAATATCTGAACCCTCTCCCAGCCGTCTTTTGCAGGTAAAGGACTCGGAAGATCTTTGGTGGCAGTGGGGGATGGGATTTGATTTTCCTTTGAATTTGTTGACGTTGCAAAGCAGTTCTGTGCTTCGCAGAGAAGTTTTGTTTCTATGAGACCATGGTGAAAACTAGAATTTAAAACTAAATGTGAA
>NW_009736860.1:86497-99701 GCF_000703405.1 Apaloderma vittatum | reverse complement strand
CTGGACGGCAGCACAGCCTTCTGGTGTGTCATCACCGCTCCTCTCAGTTTTGTGTCATCAGTAAATTTGCTGACAATGCTCTCTGTTCCCTCATTCAGGTCGCTGATGAATATACGGAATAGCACTGGTCCCAGTACCAGCCCCTGAGGGACTCCACTAGATACAGGCCTCCAACTAGATTCTGTCCCATTGACCACAATTCTCTGACTTCTTCACTTCAACCAGTTCACAGTCCGCCTCACTACCCGATCATCCAGACCACACTTCCTCAGTTTAGCTATGAGGATGCTGTGGGAGACGGTGTCAAATGCTTTAGTGAAATCCAGATAAACGACATCCACTGCACTGCCATCACCTATCCAGCTGGTTATATCCTCATAAAAGGCTATCAGGCTGGTCAAACATGACTTCCTTTTAGAAAAAACATGTTAACTGCTCCTGATGACCCTCTTATCCTTGATATGCCTAGAGACAGTACTGAGGATAAGTTGTTCCATCACTTCAGCTGGGCTGTCGGCCATGTGAGCTTTTTGGTGGAATACCCCTTAATTCTCTTGAAGTGTCCTATGGCTGTTTCCCTATTGGCTCCTACTACCTCAGGAGCCCCTGGACCATCTCTGTAAGACTTTAACTGTGCTACTGTATCCCTAGCTTGCCTCAGAGTAATATAGTGGGAAAAGATATTGCACTTCCACTTTTATAAGCAATTCCAAATATTTAAAAATATTAACTAATTATTAACCAACATTATTCATCCTTGGTACAGAGGTGCATTTTTTCCCTCACTACGTGACTGGAAAATTACCTGCTTAACCCCACACAGCAACTCAGATGCAAAACTCCATAACATGTGCTCAGCCTGTAGGTGGGTTTCTGAATAGATGATCTTTTAGGTGTTAACCTCAACATAAAAGGCAGAACATTGGCTAGTCTGGGAAATGCTTGGTATTTCTACCAAAACAAGTTCCTGAAGATTTCACACTTTTTAAAATCAGCCAATTCAATGTGTAACTTTCCACATATTTTTGTACATAGAATAATGGAAATGTGACATCATAACTGGAGCTGGACCAGCGGTTTGACCGTGCAGTGGGATGCCAGCATGTCTGTTAATGGAAGGATTTATTGACAAGAAGTGTTTTAAAACCAGGGCATTTACAATTAGATTAGAATCCATTCCCCTTCAATTTACCTACCTGTGGAAATGCTGACTTTCAAAATCTCTTCTTTCTTGTGCTGGAAGAATGATGCTAAAAAAAGTGACCAACCTGTCCCCACCGGCAGGTGCCAGCTTGCAGAATTAGCTATGGGCGTTCTGCTTGCCCCTGTCCCAAATAGGCCATCAAACACGGCACAAAGTGTCAGATGAAGTTTCCCTTCCAATGCCAAGGGTGTTTAGAATGATGAAACAGACTGTGTGGTTACCATATGCTTTGCTTTCAAACCTTCGTTTTAAGGGGAAAAATTTGGTCTAATAGCCAAATTGCAACAAATTGCAGAGATTTCTTAAGGCATTTAAGGCTAGAGCATACCTTGACTCCAGCTAAGGGTGCTGTTTATTGTACTCACTCCAGGATTGAATTTTGCTCCTGTACTTCAAGGTGAAGCCTGTCATGCAAAGGATCTGAATAAGGAGATGACTGGAGCAAGGCTGCTAGAAATAGACAGTCTCCAGAATGGGGAGGGACAAACCAGCATGTGTTTACGTATTAAAAACTTGAGTTTTAAAATGTTCATTAAAAATAAACCCAAACCACTTCTTTCAAATTATGTACTTCTGGTGTTTGTCTCCTCGTTGTAAACTGAACTAGAAGACAGGATGGCTGAGGGTATTGCCCCAGGCCCCACAGTGGACTGTGCTAATGCCAAGGGCTCTGGTCAATATGGGTTTCTAGAAGGAGAAATCAAGCAGCTCAGAGCTCATACTGCTTAGATGGGCATTGCCACCTACTACCTCTGCCCTGTTGTTGCAGTTCTCTTCACTTTGACTCTCTCTCTGAGGGATGCAGGTATCTTCTGCAGTATTCAGCTGTCTGCAGACTTTTTGCCTGCATCCCATGGCAGCAGGGAGGTTGTGCACTCTTGCTGTGAAATACTTCTCATGGATTTCTAAGCACAGTCTTGGAAGGAAGCGATTTGTAGGATCACTGCTCACAATGCGCATTTGCCCAAACAGGTGGAACAACAGAGAAAGCATTTTGTCTCTCAAGTTTGTGCTCATGTAACAAACATATTTTTTTCCTAACGTGTTTGACTCCTCCACCTAGGGCATAATTTGATCATTCTTAACAGCAAAGGGCGTAGTTAGCCTTTGCAGATGTAAAATACAAAAAAGAATGTAGCAATTCATGTGGGTACTTCCTAATGCTGCTGTGGTATTCTCGTGGTCTCTCCAGTCCACTGGCAACATGAGCTCATTCTGTCTTCTTTCTTTTCAGCCCTCTTCAAGTGCACTGAAGTGCAACTGGCTTCATTTTCCTGGGAATCTGCAGTGTGAAAAGGAGGAAACGCAGTTTCGTGGTAACACTTTGGGTGCCATACGAAAGAACCAAAAAGAAAAGACGAGAAAAAAGGGAAGGCTGAAGGTACCTTGCTTGGAAAAGATAAAATGAGATCACCTTGGTTACAATGTGATCCATAGAAATACTGTGTGTTCATGACCTTTTTTGAAGAAACTGCTCCATATACCATACCATCGCCTATATTTGTAATGAATCAAATGACAGAAAAACAAATGTCACTTATTACAACATTGAGGTTTACTGTTCAAGTGATTAACTGAGAATCATTTGTATGATTAAATGCTGGAAAATAATTTGCTTTCACTGTGAACCTATAGCATAGAACTCATTACGCAGAAGTGCTGCGTATTAGTTGAAGCAAATTAGCATTCAAAGACTTTCTGGAGTGGCTGCTAATCACAGGCTGTTAATTACTGTCATTACATTCGGCTGCTGAGGAGACTAACTAAGGAATCATCCTCATGATCTTGGTATTTGAAAGTGATCTTCACTAATAAAAACACGTCAGACATACAGAAATTGCAAATTGCTGAATTTGCTGATGCAGTTGAAAATTCCGCTGACTATAAGTACCCATCTGGTGATAGATGCATTCTTGACACAGTTTCAGTGTTTGGACTTAGGAAATAATGAGTATCAATGTCCTAGCTGGGGAATATGCAAAGATGAAGGAGCCCTTTGTATCCTTAATTAAGGGAAGCAGTAGCAGAGCTCGTTCACAGATAAGTGACTGTACATAATAATTATGTATTTATGTGAGGGACTGTTATGCTATATTACTATAGCAGCAATTAGGTTTTCACAAAGTAGTTTTAATAAAAGGCATACTTATGTAATAAATAAACAACTAATTTCCCTGGCAGATTAATTATACATGGCTTAAAATGGTCACCAGGCTCAGAGAAACCTATAGAGGCAGATTCTTACAAATGCAAGTGTACAACTACATACTTATAAGTGAACAAGTTCTTTATTTGTAAATCAGGGGCATATATACATGAATTTCAGGACTGATGCCTCTGGAAAAAATCAAGCTCATACATGATTTTTGCATGAACGAAAGATCCAAGCCTGCTGCACTCGAGGGACTTGGTAGAACCAGTCTCGCCGAGAGAGGAGAGGGCTCTCTTGAAAATGTCAGACCCCTGCTCAGAGGTCTGTAACCTGAAGATGTGCAAAATCTTTTCTTACAGGGTCTTCTAACATCTTATTTTCTTAGCTTGGTCTTTAGCTTGGAGTAAAAAGAACAGGGAAGGGCTAGCTCTCTACATCCACCTGTATGGTGGGGAAAAAAAAGCATTAACATGCTCTCTCTGATACAGAATAGGCCTAGAGAATTTAGAATTATGTCTGTATAATTTTTTTTCGTAATTCTATAAATTATATTCAAAACATTGTGATGGCATAGGAAAGCCAGATGCTGTAGTATACTAATATTTAGTAAAAATATGGTTTAATTTTTTCAGTTCATGAATTATCTGTAAACAGACAACTGCCTTCTTGAGTATAATCATTATTTGAAGTGATTGTATTATAACATAAGGAAATGATTCTTGATTAGTTCCTTGTTCACAAAATAATTTGTTGCAGCTACTTTATATTCCAATTGAAGACATGCTGTAAAAGCCAACAGGATTTTCTGGATGGAAAAAGGGTTACCGCTGTTCTGAGAAGATGGTCACCTAGAGACAATGTATTGAGTTTTACAGTTACAAATGTTTAGGTATTCAAAAACTCAACTACATTTCAAAGAAATGCAATCTCTTCTTGGGTGTTATCAGTAACCTTCACAGGAGGGGGTACGCTGGGAGTAAAGGCCTAGAAAAACGCATGCCAAAGCAGTATATAAATTCAGAGTAAGTTAATGTTCTGTATTGTCCATGACCTACTGATGGACAAATACAGATTAAGATCCATGCACATGAAGTTCCTGTTGTGCCTTAGTTAAATAAATGTTACTTATTTTCTTTAATTGATTGGCAAATTCTTGAAAAATATTCTTTGAAATTATTCTTACTTTCCTGGCTCCAAAGGAAAACTTCTACTTCACCCACAAACTGTGCTCCAGGACTAAGGGGAGCTGAGCTTAAAAGTTGTGATGCCTAGCTATTTTGAGGTGGTGGTGGTGTTCTGGGTTGTTTTTTTTTGGTTTTTTTATGATGAGGTTTTCGTTTTGCTTGAGTCTCCTGTCCCTACCCTCCATAGATTTGCAGCAATAGATAAATAGTAACTTTCAACTAATTTCAGTGGAGGAGTCAAGTGATATTGGCATGATTTGACATTGCACCTAAAGTACTGTATTATCTAGCAAATTAATGAAATTTGGGCGCTCTAGTAGGCATTGTAAGCCTCTCTGTGGGACACTTTAGCCTGATACAAGACAACTTAGTTAAAGCCCACGAAGTAACTTTGAGTCATGGTTTCAGTTTGGTTTGTAGAGATTTCCAAAATTAACTTACTAAAATTGAAAAAAAAAAAAAGTAAGAGAGCAAAAGATAGACACTTTTTTTCAAATGCTATATAAGCAGAGGATTAGCTGAGACTACTTGGTTCCTCCTAAGGACGTCTGAATTACCTGTCCTTGGCAGGCTATGCAAGGATGACGATGTCAATCAGTTGTAATTACAGATATAAACAACAGCTCTGCATTGTCAAACCTTTTGGGCTCACACCACTGCCACAGCACTACTTTGATTTAGTAATCACCGAAAATTCTCTGCAAAGTAATTTTTTTTTTTCCTTAGGCTCACTGGACAAGTGTTTTTGAGGTCCACTAAGTCATGTTAAAAAAATATTGATTGCATCTTTGGACAAAAAAGGAATGCTTTTAAGCAACATTTTTCCAGGTTTTGGGCAGCTCTATCTGCTAAATTTATGGATTTGCTGTTCTGCATCACCACTGAGTTTCAAAGTAGAATGCAAAGGTATAGGGAAGTGTCAGAGGCATGAAGCCATTACATTACAAATCCTATGCCCTTTGGCATTTCAGGTCAAAATAAAAGTAGTGTAAGCAACCTCTTTTTCCTTTCTGGAGACCTCCCACAAAGCTCATGCTGAAAGGTATTGTGAAAGGGAGAAATTTCTACCTCCTGAGTCTCTTCCTAGTTTACAACACAATCAGCTGTGAAAAGTCTCCAAAGCGCCAGTGTGGAGCTTCTAGCTCTTCAGCCTTTCCTGCAGGATAACCTATAGCAATAAGGATATGGACCGCACAAGGTTGGTAGGATTTTGTTCCTGCAACGGAGCTCAGTTATAAAATTACATACATGGGAGGCGCTTAAAGCATTCCCCTAATCCCATCTCCCTGCACTGAGGGCATATCACTTTTAGCTACAACTGTGTCTTAACAGCTACTGTGCTCACGATCCCAAAGAATCCACAGACTTTAAAGGCGTGCAAGAAGTAGCAAAGGAAAGCAAGCTGTTTTATCAGCTAGCTGTATCAACTCCATGAGGGTCCACGCTTCTCTCAGGTGATGAAGACTTGTGTAAATTGCAAAATGTTGGAAGTTGCTGCTCTCGATCATCCCCAAGAGATGCTTTTCTCACCTTTCTCAGAAATCTTCTCCTGAGAAAAGCTCCTACACAGTCATGTCTGCTGTTTTTCTGTCTGGAGCTGTGAATTTTTCTCTCCTAATATATAAATGATCTCTGTACAAATGAAATATAAGATCTTTTTTCTACTATATAACCAGATATTTTATATTTTGTACTCGTCCTTTTGATTTCTTCATTGTAAGAGTATCACTTTTTTAAGAGATAGGTGTTCAGAAAATTTCCTTAAATATTCCCTGCTCTTATTGTTTCCCTTTTTTTTTTTTTTGTTGCCATTGCTGGCAGAAATAAGAGCAAGCTGCATTAATTAATATTTGCTGTGGACTCAAGTAAGTATATATTTTGATTTTCTGCTGCCAAGGAAGATGATGTTCCAGACACCTAAGGAGTCCAACTTGTATTTTTCAGTAGGAGATGCCTGTGGCAGTCATGATCGCTCCTGAGACGCAAGTTACCTTTGGTTCCCCTCGTTAATGCATTTGGTATCTGCTCTCAAACCTCTGACTCATGTTTTAAGCCAAGCTCTTCACATGGAGACATGAACCAGCTGATCCCTTCTCAGCTGCCCTGACTGTTGAACTGTCTGTGCTCACAGGAGGCACTACGGGGTCTCTAGGAAATCAAGACCACCTCATCAAAACCAGGTCTCATCACAATGTCCAATAGTGCCCCAACTTGCTCAAACCGAGTCCTAAGCCTTCCACACAACTAAACTACCCATTGTCTTGACTCGCTCACAGCTCTGCTGTGGGCTGCCAGTGTTGTGCAAGGTTTCATTCTTGCTAAAGATCTATCAGAAACAACGACCTTCTTTCCAGCGTGGGGAAAGTATGCTCAATCAGTACAATATAGGCCCGGCCACCACAATACATAGCATTTAGAAGAAACAAACCTCACTGCCCTTTTGTTCCATCCAAAAAGTTTTTACAATTAACTTACCTGGTATATTAAATCAATAAAATATCCAATAATGTTTAAAATACAGCAATTTTCTTCTTAAATATCAAATTCTGTATTATTCAAATGACCAGCAGATTAACTATAAATTAAAACGGAAAGTTTCAAGCTGCAGAACATGAAATATGTTTGCATGTGTTAAATGGTTTCTTGATTGCATTGGACTCTCTGCTGGAGTAGTTTCCTCACAGAGTTCAAGCAATTAAACACTATTTCTTTCTGCATAACCATAAGTTATATGTCCTTTTGGTTAAACATGATTTTTGTGGAGTGTAGTATCCAGATTGTTCTCAGTAATAAATCTTCTCCTGCATAATTGATTAAATAACTGTTTGCCAGTTCATCTCATTAAAACATGTTTGTTCAGTTTTATAAGCGTGGATGACCTTGGAGAACAGAAGCAACAATGCGAGAGCCAAACACAGGTACAAGAGAGACCTGCCTCGGGTAATCCTTGCATTGCAAGCAAAACCCTACTTGGAAAACATGGAAGTGTTGCCCAGGAAAAGCCTTCAGTGAGGACCCTGGGTAGAACGGTTTGAGGAGTGCGGAGCAGACAGTCAGCTGCAAACATACACTGTGGTTAGCTCTGGGCATTTCTTAAACATACCAATCAATGACAATTAAAGTGGATTATGAAAAAGCAATAATAGATGGTTAAACCTTTGCATGATTTAAGTGAGCTAAAGGTGTAGGGCCGGTTTCTTCCTGTCTGCTGATGAGCTAGATATTCCTCTAACTCTAAGGAGGTGCAGTCTCTCTTTCCTGGGGATCTCTGAACCTATTCCTGAAGGGAAATCACATAAAGACCGGGGGGTAGTTCTATTATTGAGATTCCTCTGTTGCTGCAGATGCAGTACCTCAACCGCCCATGCTCAGACAAGACATATTACTGTAACAATCCTTGTAATTTTTGTGGATACTTTGGGTCAGATTTAATGTGTCTTTGATTACCCTTTTTCTAAAAATGATCTTACCAGAATCCAAAGGCCACAGTTGCTGTCTGAAAGTATAAACTGGGTTGGGACAGAAGTTCACCTGTATCTGTGCTTCTTCTCCAGCTGCCCTGATTTTTTAGGAAGATACATGTAAAGTCATTTTCCCTCAAGTATATTAACTACTCATCAGTGATCAGCTGTTAATTGAGTCACTCTGTTGGATATTTTCTCTGGATCACTTAATTTAATAATTACCAAATTGCTCAAATATCTATGAATTTGTCTAATCACTTTTAAAACTAGCTTATAATTTTGGCATTGAGGTTATCATGTGGAATTGTGTTCCTCAGGACCATTGCTATTTGTACTTGACAGACTTCTGCCGGTTCAAAAACATCTAACCCATTGGCTTGAAGTAATTGTGCTTGAAACCAAACAAAAAGAATAGAGAACAGTAACAACCCTAGAGAACCTATCATATGATAGCAATGTATTTAACAGAGGTAATTTGCATAAAGAGCTAAAAATAACCAGACAGTTTGCATAGGGTTTCCAGTGAAAGAATTATATATACACTTCAGGAAGTAAGGGAACTGAGTTTTCACATTCATGAATGAACACAACTGTGCAAAGCCAGGTATAAAAGCAAATAAAGTTAAAGGTTCCCCGCTGTAACATGGCAAGATTAGTGAAGTGCGTTCAGCACAGAAATAATGAGCATGCTCAGGGCTTTTGGCTGCAGGAAGAATTCTGGTTCTGGAGGTCTGCACAAGCTGCAAATGCTTGAAGAATATCATAGGAAAAATGAATTGCAGTTAACCAGCTAGACATTATATTAAACAAAAAAAGGCCTGAAAAGTTCCGTAAAGATACTGAAACAAAACTTGAGGATGACAGGGTAGGTGACAATCTGAAGAGATTGCTACTATGAGATACTATGGTGACATTAAGGAGCCAACACAACTGGAGGGATGCTGAGATCACTGACAGCTACATCATTTTCTGCTGGCATACAGAATAGCAAACCTGAGAAAGCACCACACCCCAAAAGGAAAACTGGATCCTATAGTTTGAGTGTTTGTATGTATAAGTATTTAATGACTGAGGCAAAAACTTCTGAAAGAACCAACATTATACCAAAAAGTGTGCAAGCAATGCATTATAGATTAAGAACTGGAGCTATACACACTATAGGTCTGTAGAGAACTACCAACAACTGATGCCAGAAGAGCTCAGGAATCAAGTGGGAGTGCATGGACTCAAGTACATTGCTTTAATAAAGTGTGCCTTATGGCCCTGAGTATTGTCTACAGACATGGGTCTCCAGAAACTGGCAACCTACCACACTTGGTATCATAACAGAGAAGTATACCCGTGTATGGAAATGAGAGAATGACCTTTGTTGCCAAGAAAGGAACCCAGGTTCCTAAATTACCCAAACTTCAGAGCTAAGTGACAATGGCACTGAACAGCAGTAGCAAGCTGAGAAGGTGAGAAAGAAAAAGACCAGAGCAGGGGACAAAGGCAAGTAAAAGTTTGGAAGATGCAGTAACAGTTTGTCAACATCTCTGTCAAGTTTTCAAGATGCAATTTTTCATCTTCAAATTGAGAAGCAACCTCAAAGCATGGCATTTTCTCTGTGGTGGGCTCACTCTTTCTCCCCAAATACTTCAACGACCCTTAGTCTGTCACTGGAAAGCTACCAATCTGTCAGTCACAACCTCTGATGTCTCACCAGTAATTCTTCCTCTTGCTTTCCAAAAGCAATTGCTGCATTCACAGCACTCGCAGCAAATCAATCTCTGTGTTCTGTCAGATCACCGGCTGCTTTCAGAGTTTCCCAGCCCAGCTCCTCCTCCCATGCCACCCCTCTGCTCGCCTTGAGGAGTCCTCTCCACCAGAGCTGCTTTGCTCTTAGGCTCTTGGATGAGGCTTAGCAAAGCTTTTCAGTTGCTACCCTGTGGTTTTAACAGCACTTTTTGCCATCCAGTGCGGTACAAAAGATAGAAAGGAAAAAACTACAAACAATTTCAACTCCAGTGTGAAAAATGACATTTCGAAGATGCCTATACAGATATTCGTATCACAGATAGCTCACAGTTGTTTAGAAATCTCCTTTACTGTGTGGTGCAATTATAGCATTTTTATGGAAACATTAGGAGCAATTCCATATGGTTTCACTGCCTGCAGAGTGCAGCAAAAACCACACTCTCTGAATCAGAGTTGGGCTAGTCCTTGCTCACTTTCAGAATCTGTGGTCACCTCAAGCAGGGAAGGGAAACTGGCTCACCTCATGCTGCCAGCTGTTTTCTCTTCATCTTAACTCATCCTTGCAAGCTGATGTGTTAGACAAAGCAGCAATCCCCACCCACCTGCAAGGCAGTGAGAATAAAACTTAATCCAACGGAGAGATGTCAGTGTACTTTGCAAACACGGGCTGCCTAATTGGAGGGGGAATCCAAAACACAGACACTAGAGGAAACTTGCCCACAGCCACACAGGTGACAGTGGCACAGCAAAGCCCAAACCCCACAACTGCAGACTTAGCCCATAGGTCTTCCCCAGGACATCAAAGTGCAGCACTGTTGTGTTTTTATTCCAGCTGTCCAATGCAAGTAATATGAATAAAGTGACAGCAGCAGGGAAGTACAAGGGAGGTTTTTTCGCTCCTTATTAATCTCAGTGTTCATTTAGTGCAAGTAACAGTCTCACTGTATGCATGCAAAATCTAGAAAACATACAAGTAATATATTCAGTACAAATACTCTTATTTGAAAGAGTTGCATTTACCAAGATTACTTCAGTCCTTGGGGGTTTTGCATGACTTTTCCCATTGCTCTCTTTTTGCCCCAGTAATTCTAATGAATATATGTGTGTATGAGCAGGGAACACTATTTCAGTCATTGTCTTACTACAGTAGGTAATGTTACAAATGTGTGCCACTTCCAAAATCAGAAAGAAGCATGTGGTACCTCTTCTGCTTTGAACAATAGGCCTGCAGCACTGAGCAAGTAAATGTTTTCGGGTAGGAGCAGTATTTTTCCTGTGGCTGTGGGCTGCTGGAATGTTTATCTTTCCTCGAGTTGCCTGGCTATTGCAAAGCTACTTGAAATGATTCATGGGTCTGACAGATGTCTGGTACAGCTGGATGTGTCCTTGATTATCCCAAAAGTCTGGACAACACTGTCATTCACCATTGCCCAAATTATCTCTGTATTGACTACAGAAGCCTCTGTGACAGTACTGTAATGGCTAATTACCCAGGATACCTTTGATACTTACTTTATAGTGGTTTAAAAGAGTTGAAAAAACAGAGACAGAAAGAGAAGGAACTGAAGCAAAAATGTACCAGTGAAAGTTACACTCTTACATGTTCCAAGACAATACATGCTTTAGCCTACATGAAAATATGCTGCACAGGATAATTAAATCCAGGCTGTCCTTTTAAAATGGACAGATTTCCAGCAAAATAGATAAGGAGGAAACGTAAAGCCTCCTGACAATGATAAATCATGGACAATAGAAGGAGCTATTAGCCAGGAGAGAATTGTATGTACAACATTCTTGAAAAAAGATGATGAGCAGCCATTTGCCTGCTTTATACATTGCTGGAAAAATAACATGTTCTGCTTAGCAGATAACAAGGAGCGGCATGGGTAGCGGCGCTAAATATGTATATGGCTATCTTGTAAAACTGCCTATAAAGAGGCATGAAAGCAGAAATCTCCTTTTCCCATGGTATCAATTAGCATGTTTTGAAAAATACAGTTTCTGCAAAGTAGAAATATCCTAAGAAAAGGGGTGAAAGAAGATAGGGTACAAAATTCTCATTTTAGTGAAGACGAGGTCTTAACCATAGTTCAGCTGAAAAATTATAGCAAAGCACTGCTTTTTAAGGCTATGTCTCTCCTCATGATTCAGCTTAGGTACAGACTGCAAAAGCACATGTCAGCTTTCCCTCCCTGCCCGAGTTTCAAACAATTCAGCAAGGGCAGGTTTGTCCCCTGAAGTCAGTGGTGACATTCCCATTGGCTTCAGTGAAGGAAGGACTTGCCAGAACCAAAGCCTCCAGTTCAGGCCTTTGTGCCATGTGTGACTGAACTGGAAGCTGCCACCTCAGTGTCTTCTGCGGTGGTGAACAGCTGACACAGTCCAGACACCAAATTAGAATTTGGTGACCCAAATGCATCTGTCTGATACTGCCTTAGCAATATCAGGGTAGAGACCAGAAAGAAAAAGATCCCACTTTTGATCGTGTGTTCATCTTGCTTATTATTTATCCTTGTTGCCTCAGTCTAAATGATGTATTTGTTAGAAGGTGATGGATTATTGACCAGACCGTTTGGATATCACTTCAGATAAAAATAACAACTCTCCTTGTAACTCAGAACTGAACAGTGAATTAAATACTTGGACAAAGTTGCCTTTTCCTTGTTTGTCACGTCCTTCAAAGAGCTTACATTTTTTGAAGGTATATGCTATATGAAGTCATTTACTAAAATACATCTACTCACTAAAAAAAGACAAATAGAAGTTTGTTGTTTAAAATACAACTTATCCATTCATCTTATCTGAGTAGAAGATCACATGCTGTTATTTACATTTCCTGCTATGATAGCATGATTTTTACAATTAGGGTTCCATTACTGTTACTTGAATTTCAAAACTTTTTCTTTTTGTAACTCAAAATTTCCTTACCTTTCATTAACAGCAGAAGTATATTTGCCAATCTGCTACAATACCTGTAAAAATTAGGAAGAAGAATTCAATACTTGTACTGGAGGATCTCACCATGATCATGAGAAAATATTTTCTACCTTTTTGCATGGTTATGGTGCTGCAAATGGAAAGACAAGATATTAAATATGGAGCAAAGCTAAAACACCTTTTCTAGTCCCATTGCTCAAGCTGCTGGAGGTTCAGACACAATTGCATGCAGACAAATGAAATTTCCAGTTCTTGCAACACGAACTATATCCTGACTGCTGCAAAATCTTGCAAAACTAAGTTTGTTACAAGGCAGGAGAAAGGTTTGGCAGTGTAATCCCACTGATTTTGTGCAGCAAGATGTGTGTCAGTCAAGGATCTGCCATGACAACACATATTTGAAACTTATAATAAGCACTATAAAGGTTTGGTTAGAATAAACCAATCTAATCTAAATAATTGCATGTGTTGATTTTAGTTTTAATTTTTTGAGCATGTCAATACCTTGAAGACATACAGAGAAGCT
>NW_009736860.1:73997-81497 GCF_000703405.1 Apaloderma vittatum | reverse complement strand
AGATTTTCAGTTCCTTTCCAGTAGCTTCCAGGGTCCATTTTGGGCTCCTCTGCCTCAAAATGATCTAAATTGTTAATAGCTTTCACCAGATTAACATCATAGACTTAATGAATTGTTTCATTTTTTTGTGGTTTTAAAGACAGGGAGAGAAATTTAAAGCTGTATACTTCTGTTGTGTGTGTATATATATATGTGTGTGTGTGTGTGTGTATTTTTAAAATAAAACTTATCTTGAGAAATTAGAAGCTCTTGAAATAGTATCAAATACACTTCTATGAAGTATAAATGCAAGAAATAATTTAAATATACACTAAAAGTCATACATGTACACCATTTGCTACACAGACATTTAAGTACTAATTAGGAGACATGTTCAGAAAACTCCACCTAAGCTCAGGAAGCGTCAATGCAGGACAGGACCTTCGCGTCACCCAGTGAAATTTGTGCTGCCATAGGGCAGAGAACTGAGCCCCAGGAAGGCTGCCTCTCGCCTCTCCTCCTTTTCTCCACGTTGGCCAGGCATGTAATATGCAGATACAAGGGGAAGGGTGGTTAGAAATGCCCCATGTTTCCCTTCAGTAAGATTTAGTCTAAACTCAATGCATATTAAGCATGATCAGCACGTCCTGTTGTATGAGACAAGTTATCTGCAACGGAGTTGAAAAGCACCCTATCCCCAGCAATACTTCCACCACCAATATTTAGTCCATATGATTGTAGTTGTAGGTCTGTGTCTAAGTTAAAGTGCAACGTCGTCTATTTGCGTGGACACTTCCTATAAAAATTCATCATGCAATTCCAGATCTTAAGCTTTTCTAGTCAACTGTTTCATGAGGATGTAGTTAAAAGAGCTAGGAAACTTCCTTAAATTACAAAGGATCCTACTCTTCCCATGTGTAGCGTGACTCTTTCAGCAACACAACAGAATCTCAGCATACACCCCAAATAAATACCAGCTGCAGTGGCTGATAGTTAAATAAAATCCTACCAAAACCCAAAAGGCCACATGTTCCCTGTTACATCGCTGAGCGGACTGAGCAGTCAGGCATCCTGGTATCCTCTACATTGTCTCTTTCCAAGTTGGTTTTTGCGGAATGCGAGGAACAAGTTAGCATCTTCACTGTTTCACTTGCTTTTTCCTTTTATCCTCATAAGAGGAAAAATGGGGTGGAAAGTGCAGGAAGAAGAGTATGTTGAAACAGCACAGTTCCTGTCCTGGACACATTGAGGCCAGAAAATGTTTTGCTGGGAGCTGTGCAGAGAAGGTTGGTTTCTCCCAGTTGCCTTGACTGGTTTTGTTATGACCAGCTGGCTGATACCAAAGCTCCACCACACTGATTTCCAAGTACTGCTCTCCATGAGCCAAATGATTGAGTAGCCGTCTTCTTTGTGTTACAAGGTGTCAAAGCTACCAGCAGGGGGTTTGCGAGAAGTCATTGCCCCTGTTAAGAAGTCGGGATTTGGGAACATCCTAGCCCTTTATGTAAACATGCTATGGGAATTGATCGTATTGATTGGTTCTCAAAGTAATGGGCCTGAGCCAGTCTCCTCCCTTGGGAGAAGGGCTGTGTCAGAAGTTTTACCACTTTGTTTTAAAACCTACCTGCCTGAAATCTCACCAAAGAATGCACAGGTGTCTTTTTGTGATGGGGCAGCTGCCCTGCATGGAAGGGCAACATTACCAGGAGAGTTGGCTACAGACCTTTTCTGCTTACAAGGTACTCATATAAGATATAAATAAAATGACAGATTAATTTGTGAAGCTTTAGTTTGTTAGTGAGTCTCACCAAAATTGGGATATTATGAAGTCTTTACAGTAATAAAGAATCAGGGACTGACAGTTATTGCAGGCAGACTATGAGAGACCATGAATATCATAGCCGTTGGTCAGACACACAAACATCATAAATGTACTTATAATATTAACATTTTTAAACGTTTTCCTTCACTCACCAACTCAATAGGTACTTTTTTTAGCAATAGTTGTGGATTAGGTATCATCCAGTCACTATCCACAATGTATTTTGAAGGCTGGGGGAGGTAAGGGAAACAAAAAAACCTGCAGAATTGCATTAAATTTCTTATTTAGTTCTACTTACATATTCCTGAATTCATCAGCAGTAGTAGATCATTCAGCTCCTTATCTTGTAGTTTCTGCTGTGTGTGCTTACTGAGCTTCCCCATGGCCTGGAAGAGTTACACAGAATTGTTAATTATGAAAATTAGTAGAATTTTAAACATCAAAGTTTGATAAGATAATAAATTTCATTCATACTGTATGTCATGAGTTTGGTTCATATTTTGTACCCTCTTGAAACCTGCTCACATCTAATAAATTACTGCAAGGAGAAGACCCAGTTTTTGTTGCTTGTTGCTTCAAGAGCATCAGATTAAAATGTTTAACAGAGAGGTTTTTTGTTATGTTCCGCCCCCCCCCCCCCCCCATCGAATACCTCAAACCAGTTTGGCAATCCTTAAAAGGTTAATGAGTACTGTCTGCTACAGAATGCCAAACTGATTTAATTCAGGAAATGAGAAAACATTCCTAAAACGTAATCAGCTGTCACTTAGGAAATAACATACAACGAGATAGGGGTGGTTTACATTTTGTTTCCTAAACAGGACTTCTAAGAGATCTAGCGAAAACGTCAGGTGGTTCCTGCACAAAACGCATCTCTCTCCAAAATCGTTTTTACCTGAAAGCGCAAACAACAATCATTCAATGTCCCAGTTTCTGTCTCTCCAGATAATCACAGCTTGGATCTTTGCTTGCCTGGGACATCCCATTCTCTCTTGCAGAGTGCAGCAACTTGCACGTGTCCCAAGTGGCATCTCTGTGAGCTTCAGTGCTCCTCCAGCATCTTGGGTGCTCTGAACATGGCACATCTGGGACAGGGCAGAAGAACTTGGCATTTCCAGGATCTCTTCCTTGCACCTCGGGTGGCTGCTTGGGATTGGAGGGAGTCTCCTTGTCCTTACCAGGAGAGGAGAGGAAAATGAGATTGGGTGTGTGGGTCAGAGTGGTAAGAGGAGAGCACTTGCTCAGTGCAACCCATGCACCCAAGAGCAATCCTGCACAGACTGCCTTTTTGGCATGGCGGACTCACTGGAAATGCCATGTTTATTCATGGGTCTTCCCTCTCTGGGAGTACCTACAGGGTTTGGGGAGCTCATTATGCCCACAAGCACCACAGAGCTTCAGACCTCTTACATTCTTGCCTCCTTATCAACACCTGCTGCAGGCCAGTTTGGCAAGGCTACCTTTTACAGTTTTGGCGAGTCTTGGGAAGACTCACAGAAATTACATCATTTTTTCCTGAGTGGAAATACTAAGCAATTTTACATTGTTAATGAATTAAGACAATAATTTTAAATGGTATGATCTGAGACCAAAAGCAGTGTCTTCCAGATCTTCAGACACTACAGTTTTCTGTGATTCTGAAGGTCTTGTGATGTAAACATGCTCTAAAATATTTGCCAGACTTTGCCCCTTCCCACAGCACCATGCTGCCGCACAATTTCCACACTGCACAACACCTCTGCACCATTGAAGTGTTTAGTATCTGACACTTAGAGAATGCTTTTCATCTACAACTGTTGAAGATAGATCATCTCCATTTCTTTTATAGAGCAGAATTTAAAAAGTCCATCTTGGGTGACCAGCCAAAGGCTGCTGCAGACCCAGAGCACGATCCAGTCTTTGCTGCCTTTGCAGCATTGTTTTCCTGCAGCCTCTGTGCCCAGCTTCACAGAACTCCCAGGAACACCCCCCCCAGAAGCAGAATGTTTCTGAAGCAGTATGCAAACAGACCAATTTTAGGTCCAAGTTACTTGCAGATACTGTTGGGATATGATACAACTACTTGCAGCACTGCTGTTTTAATTGTTTTACCCAGACCTTTTTTGTAGCTTTGATCCCTTTAACCTCCTGCACTTCGCTCTGTAGCAGTTGAATACCCACAGATAAGACTGGCATTTAATCCCAAGATTTCATCCATATTACCACAGAATTTTTACTTTTTTTTCCTCTCAGCTGTATTTAGTGAGGCTCACTTTTACTCTCAGCAGAAGGAGCCATTCTTGCTTGATCTCCTGGCGCGCAGAAGTCGTACAATGTGTTTCTTCTTGCTGGTTAGCTTAAGCCGCCTTGCATGCATTCTGAATGTATCAAGAATGCTGTAAAGTTTAAATTGGGCTATCTGTAATTAACTATGTTTTTAAGAGTTTGTAGGCAATTTCAGAGCAGGGCTCTACCATATTAACAGTTTCACAAGGAGGAAGCAGAATTTAAACAGAGGAAACAAACACAAACATGTTCTTTATTTGATGCCAATGAAATTCAATTTTAAAAAGTGGGATCGCAGTAAACTGATTCTTTTTGCATGGCAGCTTCCTATGTACAATATCTAATTAACTAATCCATTCATTAAAAACTATACTTGTGTAACTCTCAGGAGATGTCACCTGAAAACATATTTACTCTACTTTTATCACATTTGTGGTTTGTGCAATTCTAATTGTTTCTTAGTTTACCTACAGTAATGATGGTTTTCTTAGTAGTCTTTTATGTAGCAGCTTATAGGGAGGAGCAACACCGGACTCGGAGTTTGGAGGTAGGCACAGAAAAGAAGTTATTTGCCACTGAGAGGCTTTCCACCAACCAATTCAATGCACAGAATTACCATAAAAAAGTATTTTTATCCTGGATCTTTTCAGAGAAGTTCTATTGTTGGTTATAATTTCAATGGTTTCAGCAGATACACGGAAAAAGAAATAATTTTTAGATTTCACAATGCACTTTGAGAAAATTTGACAGAAGAGAAGCAAGTCTAATAGTTACTGGTGTGTTTCTTGTATCAAAAAGGAATTACAAAAAAATATATTTCCCAGCCCACTTATGATCAGGCATCCTGTGGGTTTTTCTCCCACAATTTAGAAACAAAGACAGGGGAGGGAGGGGAATGGGAACAAAATAAAAACCATAACACTGTACTTGTGTCATAGCTCACACGAGCTTTTCTAGGAATGTCCCATACCTTACTAAGCCATGAGGGAGACATCCTGAGCACCTCTGTGCCCAGCCAGGGTGCTGGGTAGGCTGCGAGGCCTATGCAAGTTTTGGGAACGAGACCCTGCATTTCCCTCTCTGCCCGATAAGCCCGAAGCACAGCCTATGGGGCTGGTGTATGTTTCTTACTTTCCTTCTATAGGGTCTTCAAGGCATAAGCTTCGTAGCAGCCTGCAAACTCTCTGGGACAAGCAGGAGGGTCTGGTCTAAAAGAGTGATTCTGCTGCAATATAAAGGAGCAGTTTTTAATAATAGTAATATTTCATAGCTTACTCTCAGTAGTATGCTGGCTGAGAATGATAATTTTCTAATTAAACAGCTGATACTTTGCTCAGGAGCAGCAATAACAGCTCAGTGTCATGTCACTCTGAGACATAACGGATATGCAGGACAGCGGCTGTAGTGAAACGCAGCGATGCCCACAGCTATCGTACCATTCCTGGGCCTGGCAATGGGTAGAAAGGATCCTGTCTCTCTCATTTTCACTCACCTCTTTAAGGTCTTTGTCAATGCAGTACTTATAATCTGTCATTAGCTCGTACATATTCCTAGATCCTCTCTCTTTTGCATTTACAAGCACCACATCAACAAAAGGAAGACAAATGTTTTACTTTTTGAAACAGGTAGAAATGTTTAAAAATTATTGCACAGTATGGTTTAATATAAACCTGTTGACTTCAGATCGTCAGTACTTCAGATTGTGTGGAAACACCACATTTATATAAGGAGTCTCACACTTCTGAAAGGATTTTAAGTTCAAACTTATTTAGAGTGACCTATGTCAATGATGGCCAAGAATCAAAAAAATGAATCACTGTGAAACAAATGGTCAGGATACAGGGCTGCACTGGCTTTCAGAATGTCCCATATCTCCTCCCCAAACTGCAGTGCCCTTCCACCGCCACCTGCTCCTGCAGCACCAGCCTTACCTGCCCTCCCAGGCTCCAGCTGAGCCCACGCTTCCAGAGCCAAAGAGCCACACTCAGCTTGGCCACACGCTTCCTCTGTGGCTGTATAGCATCTTCCATCTCGCCCTCCGGAGAGATGCATTTGTTGCTTACAGGAATTTTAGAGATAAATTGCAGGCTGATGAGACTGGATTTGGGTGAAAAAGGGAAATTAAAACCTTCTGGATATTAAGTGTTTTCAAAATAAATTACTTGCTTCCTCAGTCGTATCTAGGAGTAACATTATGTGCAGATAACTTGGCAAACCAAAGGTCATCACAAGCGGTCTTGTGTGTGTGCCACTAGCTGACAAGTACATCGTGGGACACTGTCTCAAATTAATGGCTGAGTGCTGGACTTTATTCTCATGTATGACAAATATATGATATAAATACGATAATTATACTTATGCATTCACTGATATACCCCTCTCTTCCTTCACGTAGTTCCTTCTCCCTTTTACCAGGCCTGGGCAAAGTTCCTTCCTCTTGCTAACATTTTAGAAATCATTCAAAGCAATGTATAACACCCCTTTTATACCACCAAAGTCACCTAAAAGACTAGTAAACACATGTGGTTTCCTTCCTACTCTGACAGCTTAGGGAATCAAGTATCAATTATGGAATCGAGGAGGAGCACTCCGTCTAAAGACACCCCAAACAAATGTGAAACCTGCTTATAAACCCCAAGCTTATACTGGTCTTCAAAGATAATTAAAGAACAAACGATTCTGCCTAAACTCTCAGTAAATTTATCTCTGGCCCAGAAATCACTGACCATCTAGTTGTCTGAATATCTCTCCAATTTGATGGATCAGAAGATGTTCTCTGCTGTCTTGACTGTTCACCTTACATAAACCCGAAAATCAAACACCTTTAATAAAGCAGCTGTGCACTCTGCTGATGCTATTGCTGTTTGTGAATGGCTCCACAAAGACAGCAATAATGGAGAAAGCTTTCTGCACTTTTATTTTTGTCAAAATGAATCGCTAAATTGATGTATTTTTATTTCCTGGCCCAAAATATAATTTCACAGTCCAGAATTATTACATACTCTGCAGTGATTGCTTTCACTGACAGTAATATTTTTGCAATGCACTTGGACAAATATGTTCTCCCTATTTCCCAGGAAAAATGCTACCCAGTATAAATTCCCTGGTGGTGAAACGGCCAAGTCCCTTCTCGGGTGAAGAACCTTACCACAGGTGGTGAGTTTGAGGAGTTATTGTAGAAAAATCACTGAAACCATCAACCTAGTGCACAGCAGCAGGCAGAGAGGCAAACAATATGAAGTGGTATTAACAAGGGGATAGAACAGTAAACAAGAGGTGATACACCTTCTAGATAAGATCATCTTTAATGGCTATACCCCATACAGAGCTTACCTTGACCTGTTTGCGGGGCTGGGCACTGCAGTGTAGGAAGCACAATACTGCCTTGCAGAGGATGTATGGTAGGGCAACAAAGATAATATCAGGTCTCTCAA